>NW_023995452.1:15000-108630 GCF_015586225.1 Lucilia sericata | reverse complement strand
AGAACAGAACTAGAACAGAACTAGAACAGAACTAGAACAGAACTAGAACAGAACTAGAACAGAACTAGAACAGAACTAGAACAGAACTAGAACAGAACTAGAACAGAACTAGAACAGAACTAGAACAGAACTAGAACAGAACTAGAACAGAACTAGAACAGAACTAGAACAGAACTAGAACAGAACTAGAACAGAACTAGAACAGAACTAGAACAGAACTAGAACAGAACTAGAACAGAACTAGAACAGAACTAGAAAACAGAACTAGAACAGAACTAGAACAGAACTAGAACAGAACTAGAACAGAACTAGAACAGAACTAGAACAGAACTAGAACTAGAACAGAACTAGAACAGAACTAGAACAGAACTAGAACAGAACTAGAACAGAACTAGAACAGAACTAGAACAGAACTAGAACAGAACTAGAACAGAACTAGAACAGAACTAGAACTGAACTAGAACAGAACTAGAACAGAACTAGAACAGAACTAGAACAGAACTAGAACAGAACTAGAACAGAACTAGAACAGAACTAGAACTTAGAACTAGAACAGAACTAGAACAGAACTAGACGAACTAGAACAGAACTAGAACCAGAACTAGACAGAACTAGAACAGAACTAGAACAGAAACTAGAACAGAAAACTTAAAAATGAACAGAACTAGAACAGAACTAGAACAGAAACTAGAACAGAACTAGAACAGAACTAGAACAGAACTAGAACAGAACTAGAAACAGAACTGGAACAGAACTAGAACAGAACTGGAACAGAACTAGACACAGAATTAGAAGAACTAAATGAACTAGAATTACAACTGAACTAGAAACTGCTTTAGAATTATAAAAAATTTGTCGCCTGCAGTTTTCTGCTTTTAATTACAGTAGTCCCTTAGACAACCAAGTGCCAAAGATTTTGTTTTTCCCAAACAAAATGGGACACACATTCGTATAAATAAACATTTGGAAGTACATATACATATAGTTCATGGAGCATCAAAAAAAATAGTATTGAGTGGGACACCATAGACACTTGCGTAGCACTTTGACAAAGTGCTGAAAAATTAAAACAGATATTTTTCAGAATATTTTGCTTTTTATAAGAAAAAAACAAGACATTTTTCTATAAATTCTCATTTTTTCGAAATGAAAAACATGTCTAAGTGTGCCGTACTTCAAATATCAACGGAAAAATGAAATCATCTTCGATAATTACACCGTTTAAGAATTTTTTGGACAAAATTATTTTTATGGGGAAATGTGAAAAATAAGAAATGACAAAGTTGGAATTTTTGGGGATTAATACAAAATAAATAATTAAAATTCCTGGGCTTTTAGAAAGTAATATGATTTTTGAAGGAGACTATTTAACAAAAAACAGTAACAGACTCAGCAATAAAGTTTAAGTTATTATAACATAAAAATAACTAAAAATAAAGGCAAAATGTGTAGTTCTAGTTCAGTTCTAGTTCAGTTTTTAGTTCAGTTCTAGCTTCAGTTCTAGTCAGTTCAGTTCTAGTTCTAGTTCAGTTATTCTAGTTCAGTTCAGTTTATAGTTCCGTTCAGTTCTAGTTTCAAGTTCTAGTTTCCTTCTAGTTCCGTTCTAGTTCAGTTCTAGTTCCAGTTCTAGTTCAGTTCTAAGTTCAGGTTCTAGTTCAAGTTCTAGTTTCAGTTCTAGTTCAGTTCTAGTTCAGTTCTAGTTCAGTTCTAGTTCAGTTCTAGTTCAGTTCTAGTTCAGTTCTAGTTCAGTTCTAGTTCAGTTCTAGTTCAGTTCTAGTTCAGTTCAGTTCTATTTCAGTTCTAATTCAGTTCAGTTCTAGTTCAGTTCTAGTTCAGTTCTAGTTCAGTTCTAGTTCAGTTCTAGTTCAGTTCTAGTTCAGTTCTAGTTCAGTTCAGTTCTAGTTCAGTTCTAGTTCAGTTCTAGTTCAGTTCAGTTCTAGTTCAGTTCAGTTCTAGTTCAGTTCTAGTTCAGTTCTAGTTCAGTTCTAGTTCAGTTCTAGTTCAGTTCTAGTTCAGTTCTAGTTCAGTTCTAGTTCAGTTCTAGTTCAGTTCTAGTTCAGTTCTAGTTCAGTTCTAGTTCAGTTCTAGTTCAGTTCTACTTCAGTTCTAGTTCAGTTCTAGTTCAGTTCTAGTTCAGTTCTAGTTCAGTTCTAGTTCAGTTCTAGTTCAGTTCTAGTTCAGTTCTAGTTTAATTCTAGTTCAGTTCTAGTTCAGTTCTAGTTCTAGTTCAGTTCTAGTTCAGTTCTAGTTCAGTTCTAGTTCAGTTCTAGTTCAGTTCTAGTTCAGTTCTAGTTCAGTTCTAGTTCAGTTCTAGTTCAGTTCTAGTTCAGTTCTAGTTCAGTTCTAGTTCAGTTCTAGTTCAGTTCTAGTTCAGTTCTAGTTCAGTTCTAGTTCAGTTCTAGTTCAGTTCTAGTTCAGTTCTAGTTCAGTTCTAATTCAGTTCTAGTTCAGTTCAAGTTCAGTTCTAGTTCAGTTCTAGTTCAGTTCTAGTTCAGTTCTAGTTCAGTTCTAGTTCAGTTCTAGTCCAGTTCTAGTTCAGTTCTAGTTCAGTTCTAGTTCAGTTCTAGTTCAGTTCTAGTCCAGTTCTAGTTCAGTTCTAGTTCAGTTCTAGTTCTGTTCTAGTTAGTTCTAGTTCAGTTCTAGTTCTGTTCTAGTTCAGTTCTAGTTCTGTTCTAGTTCAGTTCTAGTTCTGTTCTAGTTCAGTTCTAGTTCTGTTCTAGTTCAGTTCTAGTTCTGTTCTAGTTCTGTTCTAGTTCTGTTCTAGTTCTGTTCTAGTTCTGTTCTAGTTCAGTTCTAGTTCTGAATCTAGTTCTGTTCTAGTTCAGTTCTAGTGCTGTTCTAGTTCTGTTCTAGTTCTGTTCTAGTTCTGTTCTAGTTCTGTTCTAGTTCTGATCTAGTTCTGTTCTAGTTCTGTTCTAGTTCTGTTCAAGTTCTGTTCTAGTCTGTTCTAGTTCTGTTCTAGTTCTGTTCTAGTTCAGTTCTAGTTCTGTTCTAGTTCAGTTCTAGTTCTGTTCTAGATCTAGTTCTGTTCTAGTTCAGTTCTAGTTCAGTTCTAGTTCTGTTCTAGTTCAGTTCTAGTTCTGTTCTAGTTCTGTTCAGTTGTTCTAGTTCTGTTCTAGTTCTGTTCTAGTTCTGTTCTAGTTCTGTTCTAGTTCTGTTTCTGTTCTTTTCTAGTTCTGTTCTAGTTCTGTTCGAGTTTATTCTGTTCTAGTTCTGTTCTAGTTCTGTTCTAGTTCTGTTCTAGTTCTGTTCTAGTTCTGTTCTAGTTCTGTTCTAGTTCTGTTCTAGTTCTGTTCTAGTTCTGTTCTAGTTTGTTTTAGTTCTGTTCTAGTTGAGAAATCCAAAAATGTTGACTTAAAATTATGAATAAAAATCCTTATAGTTTTTAATAATAATTATTTATTTGTTTATTTAAAATAAAAATGTTAAAAAAAAAACTCTTAAATATTTTATAGTAGAAGCAACTATTTACTATAAAAAATTTAGCTATTTTATGTGAAAATGTAAAAATTTATAAAAATATTAAATACTTAAGTTAAAATCTTGTATATAAATTTTATATTTTATTTTTAATCTACTATAAAAAAAGAATAAATTTCTATATAAAAAAAAAACAAATATTTTGGCAATAAATTTGAGCATTAGATTTTCAAATATATTATTAAAAAAGACATAAATTATTGTTAGTTTTGTTACGTTTTTAATGAGTTAAAATAACTACATTTTTAAGGCAAATTGTTTATTTTATTGAGGATTATTTGAATAATATTCAAATTCCTTTATAAGTTTTGTTTTTTTTTTTTTTTAGTTAAGACACTGGTTGTTTCTTTTAAAAGTTATTTTCAAACAAATATTTTATAACAATTTATGTTAAAAATTTAATTTATATTGTTAATTACAATTTGATTGTCAAGTTATAGTGTATAATATTATGTTAAGGTTAAGTTTAATTAAATGTTTAATAATTTATAATAAAAAAATGAATAGCTACACAAATTTTTTTTAAAATATTAAAAATAATAATAAACAAATTATTTTGTTATTTAAAATTATAATTATAAATGAAATGCAAGAATCTGTTATTATTTAAATAAACACATTTACTTCCACAGTTTAAAATAACTTCTAATTAAAATTTGTAAATTATGTTTTAAAATAGTTTTTAAATTATAAAAAAGTTTAATAATTGAAAATTAAAATAAATGATATTTTATTAAATATCACTGGTTTTTTTTTTCTTAGAATGTTTTGGTGTTTTTTTCTTAATTGTTTTAAAACTTAAATTGCAATTTTTCATACTTATTGCATTTTTTTAATGTTTTTTCTTTCAAATTTTGTTAAAATCTAATTTAACAAGTTGAATTGTATTAGAATTGTTAATAAAATTATTGTTAATTTACTTGTTTAATTGAAATTTACACAATTAAAAGTAAAATACAAAAACCTTCTGATATAATTACTATAAAAACCTCTATTCCCTTATTAAAACAAAAACTTTTTTCAAAGCTTTAATATTTTTTTTATTTTTCTCCATCTTTTTTCCCTCATAACAAGTTTTTTGGCTAAAATTGTTAATGGAAAGCAATATTTTAATAAATAAAAGCTTTTTTAATAAGAAAGCTTTCTATAAATTTTTGAAAAAAAACTTTTTTACAAAAAAAAAACTTTTTAATGGATGTAGTAATAAGCATTTCTAAACATTTTGGAAAAAACTTTAAAAGTTTTAAATGTCAAAAAAAGCTTTTTAAGTTTTTCTATGAAAAAATCCTTTTTAGGCTTTTCTATGAAAAAAGCTTTTAATTTTCTTATGATAAAAGCTTTTCTTAAGCTTTTCTATGAAAAAAAGCTTTTTAAGCTTTTCTATTAAAAAGCTTTTTAAGCTTTTCTATGAAAAAAACTTTTTCAAGCTTTTCTATAAAAAAAGCTTTTTTAAGCTTTCTAAAAAGAAAGCTTTTCATTTTCTTATGATAAAAGCTTTTCTATGCAAAAGCTTTTTAAGCTCTTCTATGAAAAAAGATTTTTTAAGCTTTTCTATGAAAAAAGCTTTTAATTTTCTTATGATAAAAGCTTTTATATAAGAAACTTTTTTATGGATTTTATAAAGCTTTTTTATGAAAAGCCATAAGCTCTTCTTTGAAAAAAGCTTGTTCTTACAAAAATTCTATAATTTTTTGGATACATTTTTAAAAAGTTTTAACCAAAGCTTTTTTATGAAAAAAAGCTTTTTTAAGCTTTTCTATAAAAAAGTTTTTTATGATAAAAAAAAACTTAAAAAAAAAAAACATTTTTTTGGATACAATAAAGCTTTCAATTAAATTAAAAATGCTTTTTTATAAAATTTTTTGGACAAATTTTTAAAAAAGCTTTTCTATGAAAAAGCTTGTTAAGCTGTTATATCAAAAAAAGCTTTTTTAAGTTTTTCTATGAAAAGGGTTTTTTATGAAAAGATTTCTATAATTTTTTGGACAAATTTTCAAAAAGTTTTAAATTTAAAAAAAAAACTTTTTAAGCTCTTCTATGAAAAAGCTTTTTAACATTTTCTATGAAAAAGCTTTTCTATGAAATAAAGTTTTTTAAGCTTTTTTATGAAAAAAATACTTACAAAATAGAAAAACTTTTAAATGAAAAAAAGCTTTTTTAAGCTTTTGGATAAATAAGCTTATTAGGGCTATTGTATAAAGAAGCATTTTTAAGCTTTTGCATAAAAGAGCTTAAAAAAATTTGTTATAAAAAAGTTTAAAAGCTTTTTAAGCTTTTGTATAAAAAAGCTTTTTTTAGCTTTGTATAAAAAAGCTTTTTTAAGCTTTTGTATAAAAAAGCTTTTTTTAGCTTTTGTATAAAAAAGCTTTTTTAAGCTTTTGTATAAAAAAGCTTTTTTAGCTTTTGTATTAAAAAGCTTTTGTATAAAAAACCTTTTTTAAAGTTTTGTATAAAAGAGCTTAAAAAAGTTTAAAAGCTTTTTTTAGATTTTTTTTATCAAAAAGCTTTTTTAAGCTTTTGTATAAAAAGGCTTTTTTAGCTTTTTCATAAAAAAGCTTTTCTTAGCTCTTGTATAAAAAGCTTTTTCAAAAAATTTTGTTATGAATATTTTTTCTAAAACTCAAAAAATAAACTTTTAGCACTTTTGCTAAAAAGCTTTTTTGTATTTTTTTCCAAAAATGTTTAAAAAGTTTATTTTTTACCCTAAATTAACTTTCTAATTCTCACCATTATTATTTTCCTTTTGCCTAAACTTGGTGGAATATTTATAGAAATCAGACATTTCAAAAGGTTTGGTAACCTCTTTATAAGGTTGAAAAGTGGCTGGCTGAACCACAGTCATATTAACCGGGGATTCTATGCGTATATCAGGAGATAAGGCGGCTGCTAGGGGTGGGGTAGGGGTAGCAGACTGCACTAGATTTGTATTGGAAGTATTGACATATAAAGCAGAGGGAGGAATTCTGTTAGCAGCTGCAGGCTGTGCTGCTGCTGGCTGTATGGGAGCAGGCATATACTTATAAGCTGCAGAAGGTTGAGGTGATAATTCCAGATTATAAGCCTGGGATATAGAGGGTGTGGGTAGGATGGTGGGGGTGTTATTAGCATTAGCAAAATCTAATTGATTTAGATAAGAAGTAGATTGACTTAGTTTGTTGTGATGATGGGTGTTAGAGGGATTCTGTTGTTGTTGTGGAGGTTTACATTGAGCCGACGACATAGAATAGTGACGGGAGGTGTTTAAAGATTGTGAAGAAAGTTTGGAACGTGCTTGACTATTGTTATTATTAGAGGAAAAAGAGGAAGTAGAGCAAGCTTCCTCCTGAGAGGGAGTTTGCCTAATAACAGGACCATCTAAAGAAGATTCTAACCATTGTTTGGGTTTTATTTTTTTGTGCGAATCATTACTGTAGGTGGATATATCATCTAAAGGTTTAAATGGTTTAACTTGGGTAACATTGGGCGGTGGTATTAAGTTGGAATTTTGTGTTACTAATAAAGGAGGATTAGGCGGAGGAGGTGGTGGATTTAGGGCGGTATTATAGTACTGATTATTATTTAACATATCGCTAGATTGGGATTTAATTTCACACTGTGTGTTAGAGTTTACAGAGGGAGGCAAATTTGTTTGTGATCTCCATCTCATATTAGAGCCTACTGGGGCCAGTTCATAGTCTATAGTTTCCATGGACACATAGGAAGGAGCTAGCGATATAATATCTAAAGCCGGAGTAGCTCCCCTAGGTGCTAAGTTAGGGTGTGATGTTTGTGCACGATTTTTATCCCTGATGGATAAATGTTGTGGCGAATTAATGGGTGAAATGTATTCCTTAATATTTTGTGATGATTTTATAAAACCGGCACCATCATTATGGGAGACATGATGGGAAGTGGGTGATAAATAGTATTTATCACATTGTACAATAATGGGCTGTTGCTGCTGGGCCGGACGATGTAAAGTGGCCACATTATTGGAGTTTAAAGAGTATAAAGAAATATTGTCTATGGTTATTGTAGAGCCGGAGGGTGGTGTTAACAGGAGTTGTTGCTGTTGTGGCGCATGATTGTGGTGTAGAGTCTGCTGTTGGGCAATTTGTTTGTTTTGTATATAACGTCCATATTGAGGCTGCTGTTGTTGCTGGTGTGTCGGTGGCTGTGTTGCAAGTTGTTGGGTTTGTTGTGATGCTGCTGCGGTTGAATTCGTTTGTGGCTGCAGTGTGGTATAGTAAAACTTTTGGGTGGCATATTGTAAATGTGGCATTAATACCTGATGATGATCTACATGAGGCTTAAACAAATGCTGTTGAGGATGATGATAGTGTTGCTGTTGCTGCTGTTGTTGTTTATATAACAATTGTTGCTGTTGTTGCTCCAAATGCTGCTGCCTAATCATTTGCAAATTGGTAGAGGATTGTGCTGTAGTGCCGGCCACTGTGGCAGATCTTTTCTTTAAAGCAGCCTTCGCAGCATATTGCTGAGTAGCCTGGGCCGCCCCATGCATTACCACACCACCTCTAGTACCCTCTGAATGGGTAGAATGATTATCCTGTTGAGGATAATTATCATATTCTGAAGATCTATTAGAGATCTCCGATTGTCTGCGATGCATAACATTATTATTGTTATTTTGATGATTTTCTTTAGACGTTAAAGGCTTACGTCTTAAGATTGCCTCTTCCACATTAGATAAATGATTAGAACCCGTTCCACTAAGAGAGGAAACATTATCGCCATTATTATGTTATTTGTTTGTTGTGTAGTTTGTTCTTGTTTATATTGTACGGCTAGATTTTGTATGAAATCATTAAAATTCATATATTCAAAATTGCCATTTAATATTTGACTTTCTTGCTTTTGTAATTGTTGTAAAAGCCAACTTTTTCATTGAGCAATTGTTCCAGTTCTTGTTTCTTTGTTCCAAATTTTGTTTTTTCAATTTTGCTTCTGTATCCTGCATTTTGTTATTGTTATTAGGGCCGTTAGAGGAAGTTTCGTTTAAGTTATTATTATTATGCTGTTGCTGTTGTTGTTGTTGCTGCTGCTGCTGTGTATTACGTGTGGCATTATCCTCATCATCATTTAATAAACTACTAGCCATATTGTTTTGGAAATATTTAGAACTTGGCTTTTCATAAACAGACTTTAAATGCATGTGTTTGGGAAATTTCTATTTGAAAAGTTTTTAAGTTTAATGTGTAAAAAAATCTTTGAAATTTTTGTTTTTTATAATTCCCAGCTTTTTGTTTCCCATCCTTTTCTTATAAGTCTCTCTATGTTTTGGTCCCTAGAAATAAAATAATGTAAAGCATTTAAGCTTTTAGAGATTAATTTGTTTTTAAAAGTTGTTAGTTTTATATACATGCATTGTTTTATTGGTATTTTTTAAAAGTATTTTAAAGTAAACTAAAACCCTTAACCATTAAATTAAGAAAAAATAAACAAATTTTACCCATAACCTTAAAAATTTGTAACATAACCTCAAAGTTTATTTAATGATTTTGTTTTAGAGGCGTAAATACACAGCAGCAGGCAGTAATTAGTATCACAATCAAGTATTTTAAACAAAATACTTAAACTTTCAATTTAGTCCGAAACTCAAAAGATTTTTCAATGGTTTTAGCTAGATTACTTAGCAGCCGGCAGCAGTTATTATAATTTTTTTGAATCTTTACAAAAATCCTTAAATTTTTATTGTTTTTATCTATTTTTTTAAATTTTGAACAGTTTTATTCACAATTTTCACAATTTCGATGTTAAATTGCTTTTTAAGCCAATTTCAAAAGTTGCAGTTCCCGTGGTTCTTCGATTTTTATTCGGAAACCTTCAATTTAAGATTTAAGATGTCTACGTCTTGATCATTATGAATTTTAGTATAGTTATTGTATACTATAGTCTAGTCTATAGTCTAATACAAAGTCTAGTCTCTAGTCGAGTACATAGTCTAGAATATAGTCTAATCTACAGTCTAGTCTATAGTTTAGTAAACAGTCTAGTATATAATCTAATCTAAAGTCTAGTCTATAGTCTACAGTCTAGTCTATAGTGTAGTCTATATTCTTGTATATAGTTTTGTATATAGTTTTGTCTATAGTCTAGTCTACAGTTTAGACTACAATCTAGTCTAAAGTCAAGTATATTGTCAAGTCTATAGTCTAATCTATAGCCTAGTCTATAGTCTAATCTATAGTCTAGTCTATGGTCTAGTATATAGTCTAGTTTTTAGTGTAGTATATAGTCTAGTCCAAATAATTAAACAAAATGGAAATCCTGTTAATATTTGTTTAAAAAATTAAAGAATTACAATAGATTTCCTAAAAACAATTTACATTAAAAGCATTTTTTATATTTTAATCCAAAAAGTTTACAATTTATTAAAATATAAACATTTTATTTACATTTCCCAATTAAAAGCCAATTTTTACACATCTAAAACACTGTTCCTAGCAAAATGTAAATAAACCCCTATATAAAAACGTTTACCAACACTAAAAGAAAATGCTTATTGAAAGAAACGCAGATGAAGAAAAAACGCATTTTAATGAAAAGAAAATGCCATCACAACAAAGAAATCTTTTGAAAAAGAAAACTTAACTTAATAACTAAATATAAAAAACTAAACAAAAACTTACCTCTTATTAAAGAAATCCTTTTAAAACTTAAAGTAAAATTTAAATAATAATCAAGCCAGCTTGACCCATGATGACACCACCAACAACATAACAATTAAACAATTTACAGTTTTTTTAACACACACACTTAAACTTTTTTATGACATCATTAAAAAATGACAAAAATAAAAAACTTAATAAAATTATTTTAACTTTTATTATTAAATTTACTTTAACACCATATTTGTCAATTGTTTTGTTTATTTATTATTATTATTGCTTAAAAAAGGGTGTTCCTTTTTTGGTTAAATATTTATCTTGCTCTTTTTGTTCTTGTCATGTAATTAAATTTTACTCTTCTTTTTTTACGTGCTTTATTACAAAAAAGGGCAGCTGTTGTTTTTTACGAAAATTTTTCTTACTCCTGAAGAAGACATTTTTTTCTTTTACAATTTTTATGTTTTATTTTAGATATTTTTTTAAGTATTTTATATTATTTCTTTAAATTAAATAATAAATTTATAATTTTTATTAAATTCGTTGTAAATAAATTGTTATAAATAATTAAAATTATAAAAAACAACTAGCACTGCATTTTTCTTTACTAAGTTCGAGGAAAAAAATTAAACGAATGACAGCTGAAGAGAAAATCACAACAAAATGAAGCCATTGCAAGTGTTGGAAAGTGTTTTTGGGTAAAGACTAGTGTGGTAAAACTTTTGTTTTTGTAAATGTAAATAAAGATAACACAGTGTTGTAATTATTTAGTTTTTTTTTAGAAATTTTAAATAATTAACATAAAAAATTAATTAATTAAAAATATAAATTGATGTTATAATCTTGATTATTTAATATTTTATTGTCGATATTTGTTAGTAAATAGAGTTTTAGAAGATAATGTTTGTTAAAACTGCATTATTACAACCTGTATTATCAATAACAGTGAGAACAATTTAAATGTTATCAACAACAGTGTTATCATTAACTGTGTTATCATCAATTATTTGACATCATTAGAGGATATCTATAAACAATTGGAACTTTATCTATAATTTCTAACTTATAAAACCGATTTTACTAAAATTTCTCAATAATAGAGAAGATATATAATCAAATTGAATGTTTTCATTATTGATCCCATAAATCTTTCCAGAGCGGGTTTAGAAGCCCTCAAAGTGGAACACCTCTGGTATATAAACAATAGTATACGTTAACTTTTTTGTATTTCTAATTCAATTTGAACCATGGAGAAGATGGAATAGACATGTTATATATTAATTTAAAGGAAATTAGGTCTTCTGTTCAAAAATTAACAACTATTTTAATATAAATAATTTTAAAAGTAGCTATAGGCATTAAATGCAATAACGTTTGTGTTTAAAGAAACGAAACCGAAATTGGTGTGCAAATTTTGAACTGTAAGACACTTCTCCATAAATTTTTAATAAAACTTTTTAATCACACTAAAATTTTAACACTATTTACTACAATTTTACACTATTAAAACTTTGTAATAAAACTTAATAACTTTCCAATATTAAACTAAACTTTAACACTGTTCTCTGCCTCCGAGACTTCAGTTTCGTCCAAGTCCTCTGTAATTGAAAAGAAAAACAACATTTTTTAAATAAATTTAAAATATAAATAAAAAATCCCTTAATTTTTCACCTACGCTTGTTGCCGGGTATGCGTCTTAAACGTTCCTGCTCCACGGCTGCAAAATATTCTGCCTCCGCCTGTTCACAGGCACTTTTAAAGGGTGCTATATTAACTTTACCATTTAGCATGGTCATATCACCCTGATCCTGGCCCTGGTTTGTTTTAACCTTAAGTTTAATCTCACGAGATTTAGCTTCCAAGATTTTCTCCCGACGATTTTCACGTTCAAACATCTTTAAGAAAGTAAAATTAGAAAAAAAATTCTTATTATCATAAATATTTTAAACTTACTGCTGTTAATAAAGGCTTATCATTCTTATTAGAAGTCACCATATTCTCGGAAACTTCGATAAGAAATGTTGCTCCCAATTTACTGCCACAACTTACAAATTTACCATTTTCATTGGTGCGTACACAGTATAAAGGTTCATCACACACCTTAACCGTTAAAACGGGTTCATTTTGCTGTTGCAATAGATCCCAGGTATCCAAAACACCATCCATGCGGGTAATAAAGAATTGGGAGACCCTAAGAAATAAGTTTTTGTTAAAATTTTGTATGTTTCATAAAGTTTTCTTTAAAATTGACTTAGTATAACTCCAGGCTCCATCGGTTAACATGGCACTGCTACTTTTGGTCCAAATAATAGAACTTTCTCGACAATCTTCCGACCATATGCGCGCACACCAATCACCCACCGTTAGAAAGTTTTTAACAAAGGCCGGATTACGCATAATGGCATAAACTGGACCGAGATGGCACATCATCTGGAAAGTTAAAAACATAAATATTATTCACTAGCCGAATCCGAAAGTCCGGCTTATAGTCTATTCCATAATCCATTTTATAGTGAAAAATAGGTCTATATATATTGTAATATTTAACTTCTTACCCTTATTTGTATCTTCTCCAAAGGCGTTTTCCCCTTTCTATTACAGCCAAACAACATGCCCATTTCTGTGCCCGCCATAAATCGTGTGGGAATAGTAGTTTCATATTCCAATACCGAAACTCCATACGATCTTGATAAATCTTGTTCATCACTTTTAACCGGATCCATAAGTAAACGATCTAATGGCTCATTTAATTTGCGTGTATCCCACCATAAAACTTGGCCATCTGAACCACCGGAAAAGAATTCCGTACCACTTTTAGAATTATTCCAAAGAACCGAATTTACCGGTTCACGATGACACACTTCTCGCTCACTAATCATTACGGGATATTTGCCATGTCTGGTATCCCAAGCAGCCACCTGGCCATTATACATGCCACTAACCAAACTGGTAGGATCTTTTTGATTGTATTCCAAACAAACACAGGGTACTTTGGGTTCCAAAGTCAAATAGGGTTCATTGGGATTTTCTACTTCCCATATATAGGAATTGCATTTCTGTCCGGTTTTATCACCCTGAAATTTCATATCACAATGACTGACAGCCATTTTTATGCCACCATCCGGAGACCAGGACAAATGTGTTACCGGCACTTTTATAGGGTTAGGATCGCGATAAACATTAACCGTTCTCGAACGACAGGGTTCCGGTAAAGGAGCTGGCTCTAATTCATCAAAATAGTTTTCATAAATATTAACAGCATTATTTTGATAGATATACTGTTCCATGGGTTTACACAAATTCATCACTTGGGTTATATAATTCTCATCTTTTTCGATTTTTCTTTTATAGCGTACCGTCTGTTCGGGATCATGCATATTTATATCTTTGGGCCAACCGCCCTCATTATGGGTTATGCCCACATGTTTATAAGTGGCTCTCTCCGTATTGGCCACACTTAAAGACATTTGATTGGCATATTGGGTATCACGATCTACTGGATTTTTTAAGATATAATTTTTAACCAATTCACGATTGGAATTTTCCGTAAATATAACCTCATCCTTATTGCCAAAGGTAACCGGAGCACCAAAATAACGTCTTTCTTTTTATAGGTATAATCCATAATGGAAATTTGAAAATTTAACAACAATTTTGTTAAAACTTTAAAGAATTTAAAGTTTCTTCCAGCAATTTGTTTAATCAATATAGAAATTTTGTTTAGTGTAGCCCTTGACAACCGTTTAACATAAATTCTTAAATATGGCAACTCTTTCTTTTAAAATATCACAAAATAACGGTAAATTATCATTGTTTATATTAAATTCAATGTAAAGTTTGTTTTTCTTAATAAATATCAAAATTTTTACTTAATTTAAAATGTCTTTTAAACCCTCGCAAAATATTTCCGAATTAACGGTTAAAAAACTTAACGATTTACATGCCGAGGATGTGAATACTTTAATAGTGGCCTTGGTATTGAGCAAAACCGAACCCAATATATTTCTGGCCAAAAATGATACCCAATATAAGGGTGTCATGAATTTTACTTTGCGTGATTCCAAACATCATGTGGTCAATTGTAAATGTTGGGGTCCTCGGCAGAGAATAGAAGAATACAATGAAAAAATTCAAATAGGTGATATAGTGGATGTTATTTGTTGCAAAGTAAATAATATAAAAATTGAGGGTCCAAATTCTCTACAAGCTAGATATCAACCAGTGGCCACTTTACCCATAACCCTGGTCCTAAACGATGGTCAAGGTTTTATGGAAAAACATAATTATCATGATCTAGAAAACTATAAAGATGTTAAACAATTATGGCGCCTTTCGCATAAACCTTTATATTCTGTACTTAATCTGGCCGATGTTAAAAAATCTTTTCGTGATTCTCATGCCGTTGATATGCATATGGATTTTTTGGTTTTAGTAGGTTTACTAAGACCTTTGCGTGAGCTGAAGGCAGCTAAAGATGGCAAAGTGCGTCAATGTTTGGAACTTATAGTGTTTGATCAAAGTTTATCCAGTGGCTTAATATTAACCATTTGGCATCCGGATTGGATAGAAAGAGCTCGAAAATTGTGGCAGCCTTTAAAGACGGTCTTACATTTAATAGATATTAAAGTCAGCTATTCCGAATTCTATAAGAGTTGCATTTTAAGCTTTACTTCGAGAAGTTTAATCTATGAAAATCCTATGGGCCAGGAGACGCAAATGTTAATGGAATATGCTGAGTCTATGCCTAAGGCAGCATTCGAAATGTTTGCTCAGCAAAGTACGGATGCTTTGCCAAAAGGTAAGGGCAAAATTTAAAGCATAAACTAGGCTATTGAATGGACTATAGACTGGACTATAGAATAGACTATAGAATAAACTATAGTCTGGACTATAAATATACTATAGTCTGGACTAGAATATACTATAGTCTGGACTATAGAATAGACTACAGTCTGGACTATAGAATAGACTATAGTCTGGACTATAGAATAGACTATAGTCTGGACTACAGAATAGACTATAGTCTGGACTATAGAATAGACTATAGTCTGGAATATAGAATAGATTATAGTCTGGACTATAGATTAGACTATAGAATAGACTATAGTCTGGACTATAGAATAGACTATAGTCTGGACTATAGAATAGACTATAGTCTGGACTATAGTCTAGACTGTAGAATAGACTATAGTCTGAATTATAGAATAGACTATAATCTGGACTATAGAATAGACTATAGTCTGGACTATAGAATAGACTATAGTCTGGACTATAGAATAGACTATAGTCTGGACTATAGTATAGACCATAGTCTGGATTGTAGAATAGACTATAGTCTAGAATAGAATAGGCTATAGTCTTGACTATAGAATATACTATAGTCTGGACTATAGAATAGACTATAGAATAGACCATAGTCTGTACTATAGAATAGACTATAGTCTGGACTATAGAATAGACTATAGAATAGACTATAGTCTGGACTATAGAACAGACTATAGTCTGGACTATAGAACAGACTATAGTCTGGACTATAGAACAGACTATAGTCTGGACTATAGAACAGACTATATTCTGGACTATAGAACAGACTATATTCTGGACTATAGAATAGACTATAGTCTGGACTATAGAATAGACTATAGTCTGGACTATAGAATAGACTATAGTCTGGACTATAGAATAGACTATAGTCTGGACTATAGAATAGACTATAGTCTGGACTATAGAATAGACTATAGACTGGACTATAGAATAGACTATAGTCTGGACTATAGAATAGACTATAGTCTGGACTATAGAATAGACTATAGTCTGGACTATAGAATAGACTATAGATTAGACTATAGAATAGACTATAGTCTGGACTATAGAATAGACTATAGTCTGGACTATAGAATAGACTATAGTCTGGACTATAGAATAGACTATAGTCTGGACTATAGAATAGACTATAGTCTGGACTATAGTCTAGACTGTAGAATAGACTATAGTCTGAATTATAGAATAGACTATAATCTGGACTATAGAATAGACTATAGTCTGGACTATAGAATAGACTATAGTCTGGACTATAGAATAGACTATAGTCTGGACTATAGTATAGACCATAGTCTGGATTGTAGAATAGACTATAGTCTAGAATAGAATAGGCTATAGTCTTGACTATAGAATATACTATAGTCTGGACTATAGAATAGACTATAGAATAGACCATAGTCTGTACTATAGAATAGACTATAGTCTGGACTATAGAATAGACTATAGAATAGACTATAGTCTGGACTATAGAACAGACTATAGTCTGGACTATAGAACAGACTATAGTCTGGACTATAGAACAGACTATATTCTGGACTATAGAACAGACTATATTCTTGACTATAGAATAGACTATAGTCTGGACTATAGAATAGACTATAGTCTGGACTATAAAATATACTATAGTCTGGACTATAAAATATACTATAGTCTGGACTATAGTATAGACTATAGTCTGGACTATAGAATAGACTATAGTCTGGACTATAGAATAGACTATAGTCTGGACTATAGAATAGACTATAGTCTGGACTATAGAATAGACTATAGTCTGGACTATAGAATAGACTATAGTCTGGACTAAAGAATAGACTATAGTCTGGACTATAGAATAGACTATAGTCTGGACTATAGAATAGACTATAGTCTGGACTATAGAATAGACTATAGTCTGGACTATAGAATAGACTATAGTCTGGACTATAGAATAGACTATAGTCTGGACTATAAAATAGACTATAGTCTGAACTATAAAATAGACTATAGTCTGGACTATAGAATAGACTATAGTCTGAATTATAGAATAGACTATAGTCTGGACTACAGAATAGGCAATAGTCTGGACTATAGAATATACTATAGTCTGGACTATAGAATATACTATAGTCTGGACTATAGAATAGACCATAGTCTGGACTATAGAATAGACTATAGTCTGGACTATAGAATATACTATAGTCTGGACTATAGAATAGACTATAGACTGGACTATAGAATAGACTTTAGTCTGGACTATAGAATAGACTATAGTCTGGACTATATAATAGACTATAGTCTGGACTATAGAATAGACTATAGTCTGAATTATAGAATAGACTATAGTCTGGACTATCGAATAAACTATATTCAGGACTATATAGTTTACACTACAATTAAAGCTAATAATTCCTTCCCTTCCAGCTGATCAAATACAAACCATAATGACCGTACGACAAATTTATACCCGAGCAGAGGGTCAATTAAGTGATACAAACGATCAATTTACTGCCGTTTTATTTGCCATGATCACACACATGAATTTGGATCTACAAAGTTTTGTTTTAAGCAAAAAATGGTAAGAAATATTTAAGCAATCTTGAAAATAAAGAATCACTATTATCAAGTTCTCTATTCCAGCAAATCCTGTAGTCGGTTAATACCCTGGAATAAAACCCTTTGTCAAATGGAACAATGTCAAATGGCCTTTTCCATTAACTCTTCAGAAGAAAATTTTGAATATTTTTTCAATATAAATGTACATCTCAGTGATCAAACGGGTACGTTAGTGGAGGCCCGTTTAACTGATAAAACTGCTGAAAGTATTTTAAACCTAAATCCCACACAATATCGTTCGTTAAACGAAAAAGAATTGGATAAATTAAAATGGTCCTTCTTAATGAATCATTATGAAGTTAAACTTTTGATTAAGAAACCCAATATGTTAAGACGTAAATTGGTGGTTATAGTTATAGCTATGAGACCAATAGATATAGAAGAATTATCCAAATATATTTCAGCATTTTAAAGAAATGTTTAAAACAAATAAAAATTTAATTAAGTTATATATTAGTGGTATCTTTGTTTTCATCATTTATGTTTTCGTGGTCCTCAAATTGTGTATTTGTTATTTGTTGATCAAACTCGAATTCCGTTCTTTCCATAATGTATTGCCTATCTTGACGTTTCTTTTCCACTTTTATAACAAGATCTTGGAAATTGTTGAGGCCCTCTCTAAATTCTATATCAGAGGAAATAATACGTAAAAATTCTTCGGGATTATCGGGGTCAAGTGTTTCGTCGGCCGGTTGGCGTTGGGATTCTTCAAGAGTTTTCCTTTCGAGATCGGCTTCTGTAGTGCGTTTTTTCAATTTCATTTCTTCGACTCGTCCCTCTAAGAGTTTGCAGCGTAATTGTTCTCGTTCAAACATCTAGATCGTAGACGTTTGGAGAAAAGAGAAACATATTGAAGTTAATGTGGTCTATAGTCTAGTGTATAGATTAGTCTAAATTATATATAGTATAGTCTATAGTCTAGTCTATAGTCTAGTCTATAGTCTAGTCTATAGTCTAGTCTATAGTCTAGTCTATAGTCTAGTCTATAGTCTAGTCTATAGTCTAGTCTATAGTCTAGTCTATAGTCTAGTCTATAGTCTAGTCTATAGTCTAGTCTATAGTCTAGTCTATAGTCTAGTCTATAGTCTAGTCTATAGTCTAGTCTATAGTCTAGTCTATAGTCTAGTCTATAGTCTAGTCTATAGTCTAGTCTATAGTCTAGTCTATAGTCTAGTCTATAGTCTAGTCTATAGTCTAGTCTATAGTCTAGTCTATAGTCTAGTCTATAGTCTAGTCTATAGTCTAGTCTATAGTCTAGTCTATAGTCTAGTCTATATTCTAGTCTATAGTCTAGTCTATAGTCTAGTCTATAGTCTAGTCTATAGTCTATCTAGTCTAGTCTATAGTCTAGTCTATAGTCTAGTCTATAGTCTAGTCTATAGTCTAGTCTATAGTCTAGTCTATAGTCTAGTCTATAGTCTAGTCTATAGTCTAGTCTATAGTCTAGTCTATAGTCTAGTCTATAGTCTAGTCTATAGTCTAGTCTATAGTCTAGTCTATAGTCTAGTCTATAGTCTAGTCTATAGTCTAGTCTAGTCTATAGTCTAGTCTAGTCTATAGTCTAGTCTAGTCTATAGTCTAGTCTAGTCTATAGTCTAGTCTAGTCTATAGTCTAGTCTATAGTCTAGTCTAGTCTATAGTCTAGTCTAGTCTATAGTCTAGTCTATAGTCTAGTCTATAGTCTAGTCTATAGTCTAGTCTAGTCTAGTCTATAGTCTAGTCTATAGTCTAGTCTATAGTCTAGTCTATAGTCTAGTCTATAGTCTAGTCTATAGTCTAGTCTATAGTCTAGTCTATAGTCTAGTCTATAGTCTAGTCTATAGTCTAGTCTATAGTCTAGTCTATAGTCTAGTCTATAGTCTAGTCTATAGTCTAGTCTATAGTCTAGTCTATAGTCTAGTCTATAGTCTAGTCTATAGTCTAGTCTATAGTCTAGTCTATAGTCTAGTCTATAGTCTAGTCTATAGTCTAGTCTATAGTCTAGTCTATAGTCTAGTCTATAGTCTAGTCTATAGTCTAGTCTATAGTCTAGTCTATAGTCTAGTCTATAGTCTAGTCTATAGCCTAGTCTATAGTCTAGTCTATAGTCTAGTCTATAGTCTAGTCTAGCCTAGTCTATAGCCTAGTCTATAGTCTAGTCTATAGTCTAGTCTATAGTCTAGTCTATAGTCTAGTCTATAGTCTAGTCTATAGTCTAGTCTAGTCTATAATCTAGTCTATAGTCTAGTCTATAGTCTAGTCTATAGTATAGTCTATAGTATAGTCTATAGTCTAGTCTATAGTCTAGTCTATAGTCTAGTCTATAGTCTGGTCTATAGTCTAGTCTATAGTCTAGTCTATAGTCTAGTCTATAGTCTAGTCTATAGTCTACTCTATTGTCTAGTCTATTGTCTAGTCTATAGTCTAGTCTATAGTCCAGTCTAGTCTATAGTCCAGTCTAGTCGATAGTATATAGTCTTGTCTATTGTCTAGTCTATAGTCTTGCAAAGCAGATCAAGATCTAACCCTCTCTACTTACCGCCGCTATCAAAGCCTTATCCTTACTCGTGCTATGCTTCAAAGCTGCATCCAACTCCAATAACTGAACATCACCATTGGCCAAACATACTGCCAGATATTCACCATCACTTCTAAATTTCGCATGCATAATAGGGCTTGAAAACTTCAAGGAAAATATGGGTCTACGTTGATGCAGCAATAAATCCCAGAAATCCAATTCTCCACTCATATCACCCGTAACAAAGAGGGAACAACGCATGGTGCTCCAAGTGCCACAGAGTATTTGACTTTTCTTTTTCATCAACAAAGTAGTGGGTGAGCCCTTGCATTCCTCCGCCCAAACTTTAACGCACCAATCCCCAGTTATCAGGAAATTTTTAACAAAAAATGGATTCCTCTCAATAGTTCTAATGGGTCCACAAAATATACGATAATTTCCAGCCGCCCAAGTTTCCATGGGAGTCATACCTTTACGATTGCCCACAAAAATGCTGCCCATATCACTACCCGCTATAAAACGTACCGGTATAGTGTATTCAAATTCCAATACCGTTACACCCTGAGCACGATCTCGCGATTGTTCATCTGTCATTACAGGATCTAATAGAATTTCCTGCAAAGGAATATCTAAATCACGACCATCCCAATATTTTACAGAACCATCATAGGAACCAGTGTAAAATTCTGTATTGGTTTTAGAATGAACCCAACAAACGGCCGGTACAGCTTCCCGATGAGCGGCCTCTAAAGGGCAAATGCTTACAGGCATATCGCCAGTACGGGCATCCCAAACACAAACTTTACCCGACCATAATCCACCCGCCAACCAATTCTCATCTTTGGGACAGAAATAGGTCTTCAAAACTACCTCATGGCAATTGAACACCACCATAGGTTTAAGAGGATTTTCCAAATCCCATATATAGAAATTATTAAAAGTACTTTCCTTTTTCTCCTTCCCCTCTTCTCCTGCCTCCTCTCTCTTGAGAGGTATATTAGTGTGTAATACTAGAAATCTTCTGATATCACTAGGGGCCCAATCTATTACACTTATAGGTCTTGGCAAAGCCACTACCGGATCATGAAATATATTCTTTTGTCTCGCCTCAAATAGCTCCTTGATATCTTCACACAGCTCACCAGACAAATCGGTAAAAAATTCTTGATATATATTTATAGTATTATTTATTTCCACCATATCCGTGGATTGAGCTATCAAATTGGTCACCTGACTACCCCAGTTATCCTCACGTTCAATCTTTTTCCTATGCCTTAGCGTAGACTCCTCATCATTAAGATTAACCTCTTTGGGCCAGCCGCCCTCGTAATGATACATGCCATGTTCAGCAAAGGCTACATTTTCCGTGACCATTACACTTAAAGCTTTCTGATCACTTAACTGGGTGGCGGTATTTACCGGATTACGTAGTATATAATGCAGACGTAATCTTTGACTGGGATGTATACTCAACATTGCTTGGGTGCGATCACTAAACATGCATTGTCTACCGAAACGTCTTCGCTCTCGTGAGTAAATAAATTGATTTGTCATATGCATGTTGGGGGAAGAGCTTTAGAGAAATCGGTTAGAAATTCGTGAGTCTGCTTCAAATATTTTTATTATTTTCTAAGTTTTTTTTACAAAATGTCTATGTCAAGTTTTAGCTAGAAATAAAGGAAAATGATGAACTACATAAAGAGTTTCGATCGAAGTTAAAAAAACTCTTCTTTGATTCAAATACTCCGAACATAAGAACATATATAAGTCCGGAATATAAAATAGACTAAAATTTGGACAGTAAAATAAACTACGGACCGTAAAATATACTATAATATGTACTATGGAATAGAATAGACTTTAGTCTGGACTATAGAATATTATAGTCTACACTATAGAATAGACTATAGTCTGGACTATAGAGCAAACTATAGTCTGGACTATAGAATAGACTATAGAATAGACTATAGTCTGGACTATAGAATAGACTATAGTCTGGACTATAGAATAGACTATAGTCTGGACTATAGAATAGACTATAGTCTGGACTATAGAATAGACTATAGTCTGGACTATAGAATAGACTATAGTCTGGACTATAGAATAGACTATAGTCTGGACTATAGAATAAACTACATATAGTCTGGACTATAGAATAGACTATAGTCTGAACTATAGAATGGACTATAGCCTGGACTATAGAATAGACTATAGTCTGGACTATAGACTAGAATATAGTCTGAGCTATAGAATAAACTATAGTCTGGACTATAGAATAAACTATACTGTGGACTATAGACTACACTATAGTCTGGACCATAGAATAGACTATAGTCTGGACTATAGAATAGACTATAGTCTGGACTATAGAATAGACTATAGTCTGGACTATAGAATAGACTATAGTCTGGACTATAGAATAGACTATAGTCTGGACTATAGAATAGACTATAGTCTGGACTATATAATAGACTATAGTCTGGACTATAGAATAGACTATAGTCTGGACTATATAATAGACTATAGTCTGGACTATAGAATAGACTATAGTCTTGTCTATAGAATAGACTATAGTCTGGACTATAGAATAGACTATAGTGTGGACTATAGAATACACTATAGTCTGGACTATAGAATACACTATAGTCTGGATTATAGAATACACTATAGTCTGGTCTATAGAATAGACTATAGTCTGGTCTATAGAATAGACTATAGTCTGAACTATAGAATAGACTATAGTCTGGACTATAGAATAGACTATAGTCTGGACTATAGAATAGACTTTAGTCTGGACTATAGAATAGACTATAGTGTGGACTATAGAATAGACTATAGTGTGGACTATAGAATATACTATAGTGTGGACTATAGAATACACTATAGTCTGGACTATAGAATATACTTTAGTCTGGACTATAGAATAGACCATAGTCTGGACTATAGAATAGACTATAGTCTGGACTATAGAATAGACTATAGTCTGGACTATAGAATAGACTATAGTCTGGACTATAGAATAGACTATAGTCTGGACTATAGAATAGACTATAGTCTGGACAATGGAATAGACTATAGTCTGGACTATAGAATAGACTATAGGTTGACTACAGAATAGACTATAGTCTGGACTACAGAATAGACTATAGGCTGTACTATAGAATAGACTATAGTCTGGACTATAGAATAGACTATAGGCTGTACTATAGAATAGACTATAGTCTGGACTATAGAATAGACTATAGTCTGGACTATAGAATAGACTATAGTCTGGACTATAGAATAGACTATAGTCTGGACTATAGAATAGACTATAGTCTGGACTATAGAATAGACTATAGTCTGGACTATAGAATAGACTATAGTCTGGACTATAGAATAGCCTATAATCCGGACTATAGTCTGGACTATAGAATAGACTATAGTCTGGGCTATAGAATAGACTATAGTCCGGACTATAGTCTGGACTATAGAATAGACTATAGTCTGAACTATAGTCTGAACTATAGAATAGACTATAGTCTGAACTATAGTCTGAACTACAGAATAGACTATAGTTTGGACTATAGAATAGACTATAGTCTAGACTATAGAATAGGCTATAGTCTGGACTATAGAATAGACTATTGTCTGGACTATAGATCAGACTATAGTCTGTACTATAAAATAGACTATAGTGTGGACTATAGAACAGACCATAGTCTGGACTATAGAATAGACTATGGTCTGGACTATAGTCTTACTATGGAATATACTATAGATGCAAACACATTTAGGGTCCCACTAAATAAAACCATTTTTCAAATGATTCTCATAACTATATTAGATCATTTTATTTTTCAATATATTTTCATTTTTTTTTTTTATTATTATTTCGTATAACTAATAGATCCATAAATACTATGTATATATAATATTTTGTTATATATATTTATAATTCTCTGATTTAGATTAAACATTAAATTATTAGTTTAGATTTCTTGTATTTTAAAAGCCAGTTCTATAAAGAGATATCGTCTATATATGTATATTTTTTATTTCTGTTTTTGATAGCACAGTTAAAATACAGTATTATAACTAAAATCCAAAGTTTTGGAAAACGAGTAAATAATACTGTTTTAGTTTTTTTGTTTTATTTTAACAGAATTTAATTTAATTAGATTTTTCTTTCAGTTTTAGGTTTTAGTATCTTAAAGAGGCGTAAACTACAAGTATTTTTAGTGATTTTTTTAAAAATAGTTGATTTTTTAAACTTTTTACTCTTTATTTAAAAATTCAGCACAAAATATTAGAAATTTATATCTTTTTATCTATAAATATTACTGGTATATATTTTGTTTGTGTTGTTTTTGTTGAATTTTTAATATAGTTTAACATTAGAGGCTTAAAAGTTAACTAGCTCCTGTTTTTGTTTAACATCTTTTCTTTTTCTTCTTTATCATTATATTTCTTAGTAATTTCTTTGAGTTTCAAACTGGTCGGGGTGTTTTTTTGGTTTTCTTTATCTTTATATATTATCAATACTTATTGCTAAAACATTCACATTTTTTTTTTTCAAGATTAACATCACATATTTTTTTCGGATAGTGAAAGAAAGTCGTAGGATTTCGAAAATATTTTAAAACAAAAGATTAGAATAAGACTCCAATTTGGACTATATCTGGACTATAGAATAGACTTTAGTCTGGACTATAGAAAATACTATAGTCTGGACTATAGAATCTGCACTATAGAATAGGCTATAGTCTGCACTATAGAATAGACTATAGTCTGCACTATAGAATAGACTATAGTCTGCACTAAAGAATAGACTATAGTCTGCACTATAGAATAGACTATAGTCTGCACTATAGAATAGACTATAGTCTGGACTATAGAATAGACTATAGTCTGGACTATAAAATAGACTATAGTCTGGACTATAGAATAGACTATAGTCTGGACTATAAAATAGACTATAGTCTGCACTATAGAATAGACTATAGTCTGCACTATAGAATAGACTATAGTCTGCACTATAGAATAGACTATAGTCTGGACTATAGAATTGACTATAGTCTGGACTATAGAATTGACTATAGTCTGGACTATAGAATTGACTATAGTCTGGACTATAGAATTGACTATAGTCTGGACTATAGAATTGTCTATAGTCTGGACTATAGAATAGAGTATAGTCTGGACTATAGAATAGACTATAGTCTATACTATAGAATAGACTTTAGTCTGGACTATAGAATAGACTATAGTCTGGACTATAGAATAAACTATAGTCTGTACTATAAAATAGACTATAGTCTGGACTATAGAATTCACTATAGTCTGGACTATAGAATTGACTGTAGTCTGGACTATAGAATAGAGTATAGTCTGGACTATAGAATAGACTATAGCCTGGCCTATAGAATAGACTACAGTACGAACTATAGAATAGACTATAGTCTGGAATATAGAATAGACTTTAGTCTGGACTATAGAATAGACTATAGTCCGAACTATAGAATAGACTATAGTCTGGATTATAGAATAGTCTATAGTCTGGATTATAGAATAGACTATAGTCTGGACTATAGAATAGACTATAGTCTGGACTATAGAACAGACTATAGTCTGGACTATAAAATAGACTTTAGTCTGGACTATAGAATAGACTATATTCCGAACTATAGAATATACTATAGTCTGGACTATAGAACATACTATAGTCTGGACTATAGAATAGACTTTAGTCTGGACTATAGAATAGACTATAGTCCGAACTATAGAATATACTATAGTCTGGACTATAGAATAGACTATAGTCGGGACTGTAGAATAGACTATAGTCTCAACTATAGAATAGACTATAGTCTCAAATATAGAACAGACTATAGCCTCAACTATAGAACAGACTATAGCCTAGACTATTGAATAGACTATAGTCTGGACTATAGAATGGACTACAGTCTGGATTATAGAGTAGACTATAGTCTGGACTACGGAATAGACTTTAGTCTGGACTATAGTCTGGATTATAGAATAGACTAATAGTTTGGATTATAGAATAGACTATAGTTTGGACTATAGATTAGACTATAGTCTGGACTATAGAATAGACTATAGTCTGGACTAAAGAACAGACTATAGTCTGGACTATAGAATAGACTATAGTCTGGACTAAAGAACAGACTATAGTCTGGACTATAGAATAGACTATAGTCTCAACTATAGAACAGACTATAGCCTAGACTATTGAATATACTATAGTCTGGACTACAGTCTGGATTATAGAATAGACTATAATCTGGACTACGGAATAGACTTTAGTCTGGACTAAAGTCTGTATTATAGAATAGACTAATAGTTTGGATTATAGAATAGACCATAGTTTGCACTATAGAATAGACTATAGTCTGGTATTTATTAAATATTAATCAAATTTCAAAACCTTAATTAAACATTAACAATTCCTTGTCATTAGGAAATTTCAAACAAATCTCTATCCTAAACTCACTCTTACTTTCTTTCATGTTGCAATTTTCTTTTAAATTTTTTATTTTAATTATTTTTTTAATATTTTTTTTTTTTAATTTTTATTTATATTTCTTGTATCACCATTAGCTTTTAAATAATAAAATCATTTTTTGTTTAAAGATCTTGCGTTTAGATTTTGAGTTCTTCTATTGGGTTTCCTATAACTTACAGACAAAAAATAATATATTACATTTACAAGGAGAAAAATTTTAAAAATTGAGCTGGTGGTACTGGCTGCGTTAAAGCCAGTTGACCTCCGGCCTCTTCTAGTCTTTGTTTATAGTCAGGACTTTGATCGACAATACAGGGATGACCGTCGGAGGGCCAAAATAGACAACAACAATAACGACACAGCGATAATATTTCGGCAAATTGATAATCATCATTAAGTCCATAGGTACGTCTCAATTGATGATAGAATTTTTTACCATCCTTAACATCGTTCATGTGTTTCAGTTTGTTTAGTTCTAGAATTGAATCGATTTGATTTTGATTGAAATGAAAACGTATGAGTTCACGCCAGATGCGTTGTTCGTTTACTAGTTTTGACATGATTTTCCAGGCATCGGCGGAGGCCTAAACATGGAGCGAAAAATAAACGGGAAAGTGGAAATAATGGGAGAATTTTAATATCAATATTAATAATACCTAAAACTAAAAATGTTCAAGCTAATTATGCCAGATCTCGAAATTAAAATGAACTCATCATTATAATGATCAGGAGATATTTAGACAACTATAGACTATAGTCTGGAATATAGATTAAAGTCTAACCTTTAGACTAGTTCTAGTTCAGTTCTAGTTCAGTTCTAGTTCAGTTCTAGTTCAGTTCTAGTTCAGTTCTAGTTCAGTTCTAGTTCAGTTCTAGTTCAGTTCTAGTTCAGTTCTAGTTCTAGTTCAGTTCTAGTTCAGTTCTAGTTCAGTTCTAGTTCAGTTCTAGTTCTAGTTCAGTTCTAGTTCAGTTCTAGTTCTAGTTCAGTTCTAGTTCAGTACTAGTTCAGTTCTAGTTCAGTTCAGTTCTAGTTCAGTTCTAGTTCAGTTCTAGTTCAGTTCTAGTTCAGTTCTAGTTCAGTTCTAGTTCAGTTCTAGTTTAGTTCTAGTTTAGTTCTAGTTCAGTTCTAGTTCAGTTCTAGTTCAGTTCTAGTTCAGTTCTAGTTCAGTTCTAGTTCAGTTCTAGTTCAGTTCTAGTTTCTAGTTCAGTTCTAGTTCAGTTCTAGTTCAGTTCTAGTTCAGTTCTAGTTCAGTTCTAGTTCAGTTCTAGTTCAGTTCTATAGTTCAGTTCTAGTTCAGTTCTAGTTCAGTTCTAGTTCAGTTCTAGTTCAGTTCTAGTTCAGTTCTAGTTCAGTTCTAGTTCAGTCTAGTTCAGTTCTAGTTCAGTTCTAGTTCAGTTCTAGTTCAGTTCTAGTTCAGTTCTAGTTCAGTTCTAGTCAGTTCTAGTTTCAGTTCTAGTTCAGTTCTAGTTCAGTTCTAGTTCAGTTATCGTTCAGTTCTAGTTCAGTTTAGTTCATTCTAGTTCAGTTCTAGTTCAGTTTAGTTCAGTTCTAGTTTCAGTTCTAGTTCAGTTCTAGTTCAGTTCTAGTTCAGTTCTAGTTCAGTTCTAGTCATTCTAGTTCAGTTCTAGTTCAGTTCTAGTTCTAGTTCTAGTTCAGTTCTAGTTCAGTTCTAGTTCAGTTCTAGTTCTAGTTCAGTTCTAGTTCAGTACTAGTTCAGTTCTAGTTTAGTTCTAGTTCAGTTCTAGTTCAGTTCTAGTTCAGTTCTAGTTCAGTTCTAGTTCAGTTCTAGTTCAGTTCTAGTTCAGTTCTAGTTCAGTTCTAGTTCAGTTCTAGTTCAGTTCTAGTTCAGTTCTAGTTCAGTTCTAGTTCAGTTCTAGTTCAGTTCTAGTTCAGTTCTAGTTCAGTTCTAGTTCAGTTCTAGTTCAGTTCTAGTTCAGTTCTAGTTCAGTTCTAGTTCAGTTCTAGTTCAGTTCTAGTTCAGTTCTAGTTCAGTTCTAGTTCAGTTCTAGTTCAGTTCTAGTTCAGTTCTAGTTCAGTTCTAGTTCAGTTCTAGTTCAGTTCTAGTTCAGTTCTAGTTCAGTTCTAGTTCAGTTCTAGTTCAGTTCTAGTTCAGTTCTAGTTCAGTTCTAGTTCAGTTCTAGTTCAGTTCTAGTTCAGTTCTAGTTCAGTTCTAGTTCAGTTCTAGTTCAGTTCTAGTTCAGTTCTAGTTCAGTTCTAGTTCAGTTCTAGTTCAGTTCTAGTTCAGTTCTAGTTCAGTTCTAGTTCAGTTCTAGTTCAGTTCTAGTTCAGTTCTAGTTCAGTTCTAGTTCAGTTCTAGTTCTAGTTCAGTTCTAGTTCAGTTCTAGTTCAGTTCTAGTTCAGTTCTAGTTCAGTTCTAGTTCAGTTCTAGTTCAGTTCTAGTTCAGTTCTAGTTCAGTTTCTAGTTCAGTTCTAGTTCAGTTCTAGTTCAGTTCTAGTTCAGTTCTAGTTCAGTTCTAGTTCAGTTCTAGTTCAGTTCTAGTTCAGTTCTAGTTCAGTTCTAGTTCAGTTCTAGTTCAGTTCTAGTTCAGTTCTAGTTCAGTTCTAGTTCAGTTCTAGTTCAGTTCTAGTTCAGTTCTAGTCCAGTTCTAGTCCAGTTCTAGTTCGGTTCTAGGTCAGTTCTAGTTATTATACTTTAAACAATAGTCTATATTCTGGACTATAGACTATTATTTGTAACTCACCTCTAAATCTCTATGATCACCAATGCGCAATATTATTTCTCTAATACATTCTTCGGGTAAATCATGTAGTTTTGGACGTATTTCAGGACCAGGCTAAGAAAAATCAAACCAAATTAACAACTATAACAAATCTTCAATAAAAAGCCTAACAAACCTCTCTTATTTCAATTTGACTGGCAACTTGTTGTATACGTTTAATGGTCTCAACATGTTCCTGCCATAAATTCGAACTACCCAATGGTTTGCCCCAACATTTTTGATTTTCCTGATAGACAATATGCTGCAATTGTACAGCCAGGCCACGTAAAACATTCAAATGTTGTTGACTATCACTGACTGGAAGCAAAAAAACGTAAGATAATTTAAGCCGGAAATGAAACATATTTTTCTTTTTTCACTTGTTTTAAATAAAACAAAAATGTCACGAACATGTTTGCTTTCTAGCAACAAATTAATAATTAAATAAAAAGGAAATAAAACAACTTGTACTTACCATGCGATGCCACCTCTTCGACCATTTGCAACAATTGTTTCTGGGCACTGCCCGACAAATTGGCAATGCCTTTGTGTGCCACCAGCAGCCTTAACAAAGCACAAATATAATGAAAACGTCGACGATCCCGTACTGAACTGCGGAAATCCAGACGTCGCACAGCTTCACCCAGACCATTAAAACCGGCTATTTCTCGTGTACATCTAATGGTAATGTGGCAGTGCGGTGGTATAGTTTCCTCGTTGTTATCATCACTTTCATAGTTGTCTTCATTAGTGGAGGGAAGTCTAAATATGTACATACAAGGAGAAATAAGAAATATTGTAATAAAATTAAGGCGAACAAGTCGTTAATGGTTTGTTGCAAAAAATTATTTAATGAAAATTGCAATTATATTTTTATTTATAGTGTAAGTGTGGAAGAGTAGTTGATTTGCTTTTACTTATATAATTTATTAATTTAAAGAAAGTTGTCTAGTGTCAGCTAGAGTATGAAAATTTATTGGAACGTTTAAAGTTTTAGAAAGTTAAATAATTTATTAAACAACAGCTGTAAAGATGTAAGAGATACGACGATTTAAAAACAGTGGTGTAGAAAACAGAAAAATGTGAACAGAATAGAAGAGACTCTGAGCAATAGAGTAGTCTAAGGTCTGGACTACAGAATAGTCTATAGTCTGAACTATAGAATAGTCTATAGTCTGGACTATAGTCTATAGTCTGGACTATAGAACAGTCTATAGACTGGAATATAGAATAGTCTATAGTCTGGACTATAGTATAGTCTATAGTCTGGACTATAGAATAGTCTATAGTCTGGACTATGGAATAGTCTATAGTCTGGACTATGGAATAGTCTATAGTCTGGACTATGGAATAGTCTATAGTCTGGACTATGGAATAGTTAAAATAGTTGGACTATAGTATAGTCTATAGTCTGGACTGTAGAAAACTGTACAGTCTGTAGTATAGAATAGTCTACAGTCTGAACTATTGAATATTCTATAGTCTGGACTATGGAATAGTCTATAGTCTGGACTACAGAATAGTTTATAGTCTGGACTATAGAATAGTCTATAGTCTGGACTATAGAATAGTCTATAGTCTGGACTATAGAATAGTCTATAGTCTGGACAATAGAATAGTCTATAGTCTGGACTATAGAATAGTCTATAGTCTGGACTATAGAATAGTCTATAGTGTGGACTATAGAATAGTCTATAGTCTGGACTATAGAATAGTCTATAGTCTGGACTATAGAATAGTCTATAGTCTGGACTATAGAATAGTCTATAGTCTGGACTATAGAATAGTCTATAGTCTGGACTATAGAATAGTCTATAGTCTGGACTATAGAATAGTCTATAGTCTGGACTATAGAATAGTCTATAGTCTGGACTATAGAATAGTCTATAGTCTGGACTATAGAATAGTCTATAGTCTGGACTATAGAATAGTCTATAGTCTGGACTATAGAATAGTCTAAAGTCTGGACTATAGAATAGTCTATAGTCTGGACTATAGATTAGTCTATAGTCTGGACTATAGATTAGTCTGGATTATAAAATAATCTCTAGTCTGGACTATAAAATAGTCTACAGTATGGACTATAGAATAGTTTATAGTATGGACTATAGAATAGTCTATAGTCTGGATTATAAAATAATCTCTAGTATGGACTATAAAATAGTCTACAGTATGGACTATAGAATAGTTTATAGTATGGACTATAGAATAGTCTATAGTCTGAACTATAGAATAGTCTATAATCTGAACTATAGAATAGTCTATAGTCTGAACTATAGAATAGCCTATAGTCTGGACTATAGATAGTCTATAGACTGGACTATAGAATAGTCTATAATCTGGACTATAGAATAGTCTATAGTCTGGACTATAGAATAGTCTATAGTCTGGACTATAGAATAGTCTATAGTGTGGACTATAAAATAGTCTATAGTCTGGATTATAAAATAATCTCTAGTATGGACTATAGAATAATCTACAGTATGGACTATAGAATAGTCTATAGTCTGGACTATAGAATAGTCTATAGTCTGGTCTATACAATAGTCTATAATTTAGACTATGGAATAGTCTATAGTCTGGACTATGGAATAGTTAAAATAGTTGGACTATAGTATAGTCTATAGTCTGGACTGTAGAAAACTGTACAGTCTGTAATATAGAATAGTCTACAGTCTGAACTATAGAATAATCTATAGTCTGGACTATAGAATAGTCTATAGTCTGGACTATAGAATAGTCTATAGTCTGGACTATAGAATGGTTTATAGTTTGGACTATAGAATAGTTTATACTCTGGACTATAGAATAGTCTATAGTCTGGACTATAGAATAGTCTATAGTCTGAACTATAGAATAGTCTATAGTCTGGACCATAGAATAGTCTATAGTCTTGACTATAGAATATTCTATACTCTGGACTATAGAATAGTCTATAGTCTGGACTATGGAATAGTTAAAATAGTTGGACTATAGTATAGTCTATAGTCTGGACTGTAGAAAACTGTACAGTCTGTAATATAGAATAGTCTACAGTCTGAACTATAGAATAATCTATAGTCTGGACTATAGAATAGTCTATAGTCTGGACTATAGAATGGTTTATAGTTTGGACTATAGAATAGTTTATACTCTGGACTATAGAATAGTCTATAGTCTGGACTACAGAATAGTCTATAGTCTGAACTATAGAATAGTCTATAGTCTGGACCATAGAATAGTCTATAGTCTTGACTATAGAATATTCTATACTCTGGACTATAGAATAGTCTATAGTCTGGACTATAGAATAGTCTATATTCTGGACTATAGAATAGTCTATAGTCTGGACTATGGAATAGTCTATAGTCTGGACTATAGAATAGTCTATAGTCTGGACTATGGAATAGTCTATAGTCTGAACTATAGAATAGTCTATAGTCTGGACTGTAGAATAGTTTATGGTTTACTATAGAAAAGTGTATATTCTGAAGTATAGAATAGTCTATAGTCTGGACTATAGAGTAATCAATAGTCTGGACTGTTGATTAGTCTATAGTCTGGACTATAGAATAGTCTATAGCCTGGACTATAGAATAGTCTATAGCCTGGACTATAGAATAGTCTATAGCCTGGACTATAGAATAGTCTATAGTCTGGACAATAGAATAGTATGTAGTCTGGACAATAGAATAGTCTATAGTCTAGACTATAAAATAGTCTATAGTCTGAACTACAGCATAGTCTATAGTCTGGACTATAGAATAGTCTAAAGTCTTTAAAACAAATCCTTAATTACATTTGATAATTGTTTGCTTTTAAAAATTTACCATTCCATAACCTTTTTCACACCCTCACAACAACAGAACCCAACATATCATTATAAAATATTCCTAATTACATGTTAAATGCCTGATGGTTTGTCTGTTTTTTCTCAAATCTAAGGTCATGTGTTGTTGGTCGGTCGGTCGGACGTTTGGTTATTTTGGTTTTGAGTTTGATTTCTCTTTTGTTCACATTTAATACAAGTACATATCTATCCGTATTTCTTTTTTTGCTGTCAAAAACACCAACATATCAGCTTGTCCAGTGTCCTTGTAAAATTTGTGTTTTTGTTGTTTGAATTTTTTCATTTGCCTCCTTTTCAAATTGTATCCTTGATGGTGGCTTGTGTTGCAATTGTCAGTGTCTGTGAATGTGTAATGATTATGATGCAATATTGCTTTTTTGCTCACAATTTTAATTGGGTTTTTTTTTCTATATAAGGTTTAGGTTTTAATTACAAATTGGTATCAATTTAAATTACATTATATTATTTGTAAAAAAAATCTTTTGATATTTTGTTGCAAAAAGGAAAATAAACCCCAAGAAAGAAAAAGTAAAACTGAAAAAGGGCAAACATGACAAGAATATGTAATTAAGTTGTTATTTAAAAAGTTGTGGAACTAATTACTTAACACTTATAGGAGTTGTTAAAGGTCATGTTTAAACGAATCAACAAATACAAGACACACCAGTTTCATAGGGACAACAAATAAACGTATTATGTAGTAATGGATGTCAAGGTCCTTGTGAAGATGTTGAATTAGATAAAACATTTTCACACAAATCCAGACGGCCTGAATATTAAAATAACTACTCTATATACTATAGAATATATACTATAGTCTGGACTATGGAATGGACTAAGTATGGACTATAGAATAGTCTATGTTCTAGACTATAGAATAGTCTATAGTCTTGACTATAGAATAGTCTACAGTCTTGACTATAGAATAGTCTATAGTCTGGACTATGGAGTGGTCTATAGTATGGACTATGGAGTGGTTCATAGTCTGGACTATAGAGTGATCTATAGTCTGGACTATAGAGTTGTCTATAGTCTGGACTATAGTGTTGTCTATATAATAGTCCATAGTTTGGACTATAGAATAGTCTATAGTCTGGACTATAGAATAGTCTACAGTCCAGACTATAGAATAGTCTACAGTTCTGAATATAGAAGAATCTATATTCTTAAAGAGTATATAGTCTGGACTATAAAATAGTCTATAGTCTGGACTATAAAATAGTCTATAGTCTGGACTATAGAATAGTTTATAGTCTTTACTATAGAATAGTCTATAGTCTAGACTATAGAATAGTCTATTGTCTGTACTATAGAATAATCTATAGTCTGGACTACAGAATAGTCTATAGTCTGTACTACAGAATAGTCTTTAGTCTGGACTATAGAATAGTCTATAGTCTGGACTATATAATAGTCTATAGTCTGCACTATAGAATAGTCTATAGTCTGGACTATAGAATAGTCCATAGTCTGGACTATAGAATAGTCTATAGTCTGGACTATAGAATAGTCTATAGCCTGAACTATAGAATAGTTTACAGTCTGGACTATAGAATAGTCTATAGTCTGGACTATAGAATAGTCTATAGTCTGGACTATAGAATAGTCTATAGTCTGGACTATAGAATAGTCTATAGTCTGGACTATAGAATAGTCTATAGTCTGGACTATAGAATAGTCTATAGTCTGGACTATAGAATAGTCTATAGTCTGGACTATAGAATAGTCTATAGTCTCGACTAGAGAATAGTCTCTAGTCTGGACTATAGAATAGTCCATAGTCTGGACTATAGAATAGTCTTTAGTCTGGACTATAGAATAGTCTGGACTATAGAATAGTCTGGACTATAGAATAGTCTGGACTATAGAATAGTCTATAGTCTGAACTATAGAATAGTCTTGACTATAGAATAGTCTATAGTCTGGGCTATATAATAGTCTATAGTGCACTATAGAGTAGTCTATATTCTGGATTATAGAATAGTCTATAGTGTGGACTATAAAATTGTCTATACTATAGTCTATAGTCTGGACTATAGAATAGTCTACAGTCTGGACTATAGAATAGTCTACAGTCTGGACTATAGAATAGTCTATAGTCTGGACTATAGAATAATCTACAGTCTGGACTATAGAATAGTCTATAGTCTGAACTATATAACAGTCTTTAGACTTGACTATAGAAGAGTCTATAATCTTGACTATAGAAGAGTCTATAGTCTTGACTATAGAAGAGTCTATAGTCTTGACTATAGAAAAGTCTATAGTCTGGACTAAAGAAGAGTATGTAGTCTGGACTATAGAATTGTCTATAGTCTGGACTATAGAATAGTCTATAGTCTGAACTATAGAATAGTCTATAGTCTGGACTATAGAATAGTCTATAGTCTGGACTATAGAATAGTCTATGGTCTGGACTATAGAATTGTCTATAATCTGGACTATAGAATAGTCTATAGTCTGGGCTATAGAATAGTCTATAGTCTGCACTATAGAATAGTCTATAGTCTGCACTATAGAATAGTCTATAGTCTGGATTATAGAATAGTCTACAGTATGGACTGTAGAATAGTCTATAGTCTGGTCTATAGAATAGTCTATAGTCTGGACTATAGAATAGTCTTTAGTGTGGACTATGTAATAGTCTACAGTCTGGACTATAGATTAGTCTAAAGTCTGGACTATATAATAGTCTATAGTCTAGACTATAGAATAGTTTATAGTCTGGACTATAGAACAGTCTATAGTCTGGACTATAGGATAGTATATAGTCTGGACAATAGTATAGCCTATAGTCTGGAATATAGAATAGTCTATAGTCTGGACTATAGTCTATAGCTTGAACTATAGAATAGTCAATAGATTGAACTATACAATGGTTTATAGTCTGGACTATAGAGTAGTTTATAGACTGGACTATAGTCAGGACTATATAATATACTATAGTCTGGATTATAGAACAGATTAGAGTCTGGATTATAGAATAGACTCTAGTCTGGACTATAGAATATACTATAGTCAGCAGTATTTAAATTAAAATTTTACTTTAAACTAATTTATTGCATCAATTTAGTTTTTTTATTTAAATATCAACCTATTCAAAAATATAACATTCTAAATCTCTTGGATTAAATGTCATGTTTAGTTTCTTTTTAGTGGAAATAAATAAAATTACTATGAATTTATTTATAAAACCACATGGATTCAGATAAATCATTCAACGACATTATGTCAAGCCATCAAACGTTCATTTACCTTTTGGTTTATATATTTTCTTTGCTTCGTTTGCAACAAAGAAATAAAAATGTATCTTTTTGCTCTTCATTTTTTTGTTTTGTTTTATAGACAATCCATAAGATACAGAGAAAAACATTTGGAGTTTTTCCTATGTATAATGAACGCAATGGCTGGCTGGCTGACTGGTTGGTCGGTTGGCAAACTAAATGTATAAACAGCATTCATTCACCCATATATAAATCTCGATACTATGGTTTACACCATTTTCAATAGTAATTTAAACAATTTTCATTTTTTAAAGGAATGTTAAGGAAATTTCAGATTTTTTTATAGTTTTTTAAAATTTTGAAAAAAAACAAAGAAAAATTTTTAAAATTTCTAAAATTAATTTTGAAATTTTTCAAATTTTATTGAAAATGGTGTTATAATGCACTGGTATCTGTGAAATATATAAACCCATAAATATTTCTCTGAATACACATCTTTAGCTATTTTTAAATATTTTATTTTTTTCATTTGTCTTAAATGAAGTTTTTTTTCTTTCTCCACACAGGGCTTCTTTTCAACAGTAATTTAAAATAAAAACAAAATTAATTAATTATATTTTTTCCTAAAAGGAAAAGAAAGACAAAAAAAAATGCGCTATATTTAGCGTTTTGACAAGTAGTAAAATAAATTTTAATGACACAATTTATTTGACAAAATATAAAAAAAGGAATTTAAATTACAACGGGAAATGCATTTTTAAAGAGATATTTTATTTGCTTTAAAAATTATTCGAATAAAATTATACGATTATTCGTTTAAAAATATTTTCGTTTAAAAATATTTAGAATTTTAACAAAGTTTAATATCTTTTTTTAACAAAAAAGTATTTTTTCGTAAATAATTCCGATTATTCGAATAAAATTATCCGATTAATCGTTAAATTACATTCAAATAACTGACTGAAATGATTAAAATTAACACAAATTAAATAAAGTATTTTTGTTAGATTTTTTGCAATTATTCGGAAAAAATTATTCGATTAAAAATATTCGAATAAAAACATTTAAAAATCATTTAAGAAAAGTCCAGTTACTCTTTTCTGGGAAAATGTTATTTTTTATAAATTTTACAATTATTCGAACAAAATTATTCGATTAATCGTTAAAATATATTCGAATAATTAAGTAATATACATATGTATATGAAATTATCACAAATTAAGAAAATTTTTTATAAGAATTTTTTAAATTTTTGCAATTATACGATTAAAATTATCCGATTAATCGATTAAAAATATTCGAATAAAAAAAAAAACAATTTTAAAATTTAAGAAAAAGACAAAAACTTCTTTTATGTGACAAAATATACAAAGTATTCGTATATTCGAATAAAATTATTCGATTAATCGTATAAATATATTCGAATAACCGGCTAAAATAGTTTCCATTGTCAAAAAAAAAATACAGTTTTCAAAAAAAAAAAAAGTTTAAAAATATTCGAATAAAAATATTTGTAGATTATAACAACGAAAAAAATTATGAAATAAATGACAAAAGCTTTTCTTGTAAAACAATTTTTCGTTAATATTTGCGATTATTCGCATAAAATTGACCGATTAATCGTTAACATATGTATGTATGTTATTCGAATATGTATATTCTAATAATTTACTAAAATATTTAAGTTCATTATAATTCACAAATAATTTTTTCCAAACATTTTTTTTAATTTTTTGCAATTATTCGAATAAATTTATACGATTAATCGATTAAAAATATTCGAATAAAAGTATTTAAAATTATAACAAAGTTAAAATTTAAGAAAACGACAAAGACTTTTCTGGGAAAATAATTTTTTATATTTTTCACATTTATTCGAATAAAATTATTCGATTAATCGTTAAAATTATCACTAATGAAATACATTTTTATAGATTTTTAGATTTTTTGCAATTATTCGAATAATATTATCTGATTAATCAATTAAAAATATTCGAATAAAAAAAAAACAAAGATAAAATTTAAGAAAATGACTTCTTAAATTTTAACTTTGTTTTTTTCTTCTTTAAGAAAATATACAATGTATTTTAAATCATTTTTTGCGATTATTCGAATAAAATTATTCGATTAATCGTATAAATATATTCGAATAACCGGCTAAAATAGTTGAGATTGTCATAAATGAATTACAGTTTTCAAAAAAAAAAAATTTTTTTTGCAATTACTCGAATAAAACTATTCGATTAATCGTTTAAAAATAACCGAATAAAAGTATTTGTAATTTATAACAACGAAAAAAAAAATATGAAATAAATGACAAAAACTTTCTCGTAAAACAATTTTTCGATAATATTTGTGATTATTCGCATAAAATTAACCGATTAATCGTTAACATATGTATGTTATTCGAATATGTATGTATGTATGTATGTATATTCGAATTATTTACTAAAATATTTCAGTTCATTATAATTCACAAATAATTTGTTTTAATTTTTGTAATTATTCGAATAAAATTATCCGATTAATCAATTAAAAATATTCGAATAAAAAATATGTAAAAATTTTAGAAAAGGACAAAAACTTTTCTGGGAAAAATATACAATGTAGGTATTTTCAATCATATTACAATAAAATTATTCGATTAATCGTTAAAATATATTCGAATAACCGACTAAAATAGTTGAAATTGTCATAAATGAATTACATTTTCTAAAACAGTTTGTTTTTAAATAAAAAATATTCGAATAATATTTTTGCAATTAATCGCATAAAAATATACGATTAATAGTTAAAAATAATCGAATAAATTACTTAAAATTTTAAGATTAAGATTACATTTTTTAAAACTATATTTTTAATTTTTTTTTTGTATTTATTCGAATAAAATTATTCGATTAAAAATATTCGAATAAAAATATTTGGAAATTATAAAAAAGTAAAAATTTCATTATTGTTTCGCTAATTATTGCAATTATTCGAATAAAATTATCCGATTAATCGTTTAAAAATATTCGAATAATGGATACATTTGTTTAAAATGATTGAATTTACGAAAAGGCACTTTTAGTATCTTTTTCGATCATTTTAACGATTATTCGAATAAAAATAAACCGATTAATCGATTAAAAATATTCGAATAAAAGTTTAAAATTTTTATAAATTTATTAATATGTATTAAAATTTAGATTAAAGCCATTTAGATAATGCATAAAAATTTTTACGAATAAAATTATTCGAATAATCGATTAATGTGAATCGTTCAAAAATATGAACACGTTTAAAAATCGTTTTAAAAGACTAAAAATACTTATAAAAATACATTAAAATTTATACGAATAATATATGTATATTATTCGAGTAACCAAATAAAATTTCACGATAAAGCGAATAAATAAAATTGCAAATTCGATTAAAACAATAAATTGAATTGATTATTTGAATAAAATTAAAATTAATCGATTAAAATTATTCGAATAAAACTTCTTTTTTTTTGGTAAACGAATAAAAAAACGATTATTCGAATAATCTAATAAATTTTCACGATTAATCGTATAAATACAATCGATAATTTTATTGAAACAAAATTAATTGATTAGCAGAATAAAATTATTTGAATAAAGTTATTCCATTAAAATTATTCGAATAAAATTATTCGATTAATTTTTTTTATAAAACTACATAAAAATGTTGTAAAGCTGTTCTTTTCAATTTATACAAATAAAAAAATTATTCGAAAAACCGATTAAATTTTTTGACGATTAATCGAATTGCTATAAACGTAAATTCGATTAAAAATTAACAATATGTAAAAAATTCTTAATTAATCGATTGAAATTGTATGATTAATCATTAGAAACCTTAAGCAATTTTTAATAAAAAATTCAAGAAATTCATTACATTATCCGGATAATTATCTCTTTTTCATTGTAACAATAATTTTCCTTTCCGTACTGATAATTTCACAAAAAAATAACTAAAAATATTTACCCCAGTTTTTACCTTTTAGATAACTTAACAATTTGCAATTAATTACACCTTTTGTACACACACAAACACAATTACTAAATTTAAAAGTTAAACATTTATCTTTGTTTTACAACCTTTAAGCTATTTATACTATATACACACAGAGAAAAAAATCAGAAAAAACAAAAAAAAAGAATAATAAAATATGACACATGCACATGTTTTGTGGGCAAAAAAAAAAGAAAACAAGACTTTGTTCAATCAGCTGGCATGTTTTTTGTTGTTGTTTGTTTTTTTGTTATTATTATAGTTTATGCAACAATTTGTTATAAATAATTATTTATATGGATGCTGCTGTTGCAAGCAAAAAACAAAAAAACCTGACAGCAAAAAAAAGGACAACCAACAACTAAGCAATACACATAAACACACTTTAGCAAACATAACGGTACTAAAGCCACAATATTGTGAGTACGTGTGTGTATGTAGGAACATGACAAATGGCGAAAATAACTGCAAAACTCAACAAAAACAAGTACAACAATATACAAGAAGAGAAAGAGAAAGCAAAATAAAAACATTGAAGAAATGAGGTGAAGGTTTCCATAGTATGTTTCCTATATACACACATCCAAATTACATAAATCTATATACTTTTGTATGTGTGTGTTTGAGTGTATATAGGATAAACTACTATTATTTTGTTGAACAGAGTTGTATGATGGTGGCAAAAAATTTTTACTCGTGTTAAACTACAGGAGTACTATAGTATATGGATGCAATTGGGTACCTATAGACCTAGTATATATAGAATTTATTTATACTATAGATGGATGTATGTACAAAAAATATGTACATAACAACAAAAATATTAAAACTAGTGGCCAGAGTTAGTAATAAATGCAACACTGGCCTAAAAAGCAATCGAGGGACTAGATTTTGTAGTTCTAGTTCAAAACTGACTAGAACTGAACTAGATCTGAACTAGAACTGAACTAGAACTGAACTAGAACTGAACTAGAACTGAACTAGAACTGAACTAGAACTGAACTAGAACTGAACTAGAACTGAACTAGAACTGAACTAGAACTGAACTAGAACTGAACTATAGAACTGAACTAGAACTGAACTAGAACTGAACTAGAACTGAACTAGAACTGAACTAGAACTGAACTTGAACTAGAACTGAACTAGAACTGAACTAGAACTGAACTAGAACTGAACTAGAACTGAACTAGAACTGAACTAGAACTGAACTAGAACTGAACTAGAACTGAACTAGAACTGAACTAGAACTGAACTAGAACTGAACTAGAACTGAACTAGAACTGAACTAGAACTGAACTAGAACTGAACTAGATCTGAACTAGAACTGAACTAGAACTGAACTAGAACTGAACTAGAACTGAACTAGAACTGAACTAGAACTGAACTAGAACTGAACTAGAACTGAACTAGATCTGAACTAGAACTGAACTAGAACTGAACTAGAACTGAACTAGAACTGAACTAGAACTGAACTAGAACTGAACTAGAACTGAACTAGAACTGAACTAGAACTGAACTAGAACTGAACTAGAACTGAACTAGAACTGAACTAGAACTGAACTAGAACTGAACTAGAACTGAACTAGAACTGAACTAGAACTGAACTAGAACTGAACTAGAACTGAACTAGAACTGAACTAGAACTGAACTAGAACTGAACTAGAACTGAACTAGAACTGAACTAGAACTGAACTAGAACTGAACTAGAACTGAACTAGAACTGAACTAGAACTGAACTAGAACTGAACTAGAACTGAACTAGAACTGAACTAGAACTGAACTAGAACTGAACTAGAACTGAACTAGAACTGAACTAGAACTGAACTAGAACTGAACTGAACTGAAACTAGAACTGAACTAGAACTGAACTAGAACTGAACTAGAACTGAACTAGAACTGAACTAGAACTGAACTAGAACTGAACTAGAACTGAACTAGAACTGAACTAGAACTGAACTAGAACTGAACTAGAACTGAACTAGAACTGAACTAGAACTGAACTAGAACTGAACTAGAACTGAACTAGAACTGAACTAGAACTGAACTAGAACTGAACTAGAACTGAACTAGAACTGAACTAGAACTGAACTAGAACTGAACTAGAACTGAACTAGAACTGAACTAGAACTGAACTAGAACTGAACTAGAACTGAACTAGAACTGAACTAGAACTGAACTAGAACTGAACTAGAACTGAACTAGAACTGAACTAGAACTGAACTAGAACTGAACTAGAACTGAACTAGAACTGAACTAGAACTGAACTAGAACTGAACTAGAACTGAACTAGAACTGAACTAGAACTGAACTAGAACTGAACTAGAACTGAACTAGAACTGAACTAGAACTGAACTAGAACGAACTGAACTAGAACTGAACTAGAACTGAACTAGAACTGAACTAGAACTGAACTAGAACTGAACTAGAACTGAACTAGAACTGAACTAGAACTGAACTAGAACTGAACTAGAACTGAACTAGAACTGAACTAGAACTGAACTAGAACTGAACTAGAACTGAACTAGAACTGAACTAGAACTGAACTAGAACTGAACTAGAACTGAACTAGAACTGAACTGAACTAGAACTGAACTAGAACTGAACTAGAACTGAACTACAACTGAACTAGAACTGAAATAGAACTGAAATAGAACTGAAGTAGAACTGAACTAGAACTGAACTAGAACTGAACTAGAACTGAACTAGAACTGAACTAGAAACTGAACTAGAACTGAACTAGAACTGAACTAGAACTGAACTAGAACTGAACTAGAACTGAACTAGAACTGAACTAGAACTGAACTAGAACTGAACTAGAACTGAACTAGAACTGAACTAGAACTGAACTAGAACTGAACTAGAACTGAACTAGAACTGAACTAGAACTGAACTAGAACTGAACTAGAACTGAACTAGAACTGAACTAGAACTGAACTAGAACTGAACTAGAACTGAACTAGAACTGAACTAGAACTGAACTAGAACTGAACTAGAACTGAACTAGAACTGAACTAGAACTGAACTAGAACTGTACTAGAACTGAACTAGAACTGAACTAGAACTGAACTAGAACTGAACTAGAACTAAACTGGAACGGACAGACGAGAGTTGATCAACGAGAGGTGATCAATTCTAATCTGCTCTACTCTAGATTTTCTAGATCAGTTCTCGTTAGAATATATAATAAACAAGACATTCATTTAATATCTGTTTGGTAGTATATACATATATGTATATAATAAAACTCCATAAGTTCGTTTTTGTACTTGTTGGTGTCAGTCAGTTGAAAAATGAAAATTATATATTGTGCTCGAAAAGTATGTACAAACTTTTATATACATACATATACATATAAACCTTCATAGAAAATAAGTACAATATAGTGAAATCTAGGTCATTTTCAATTTATGGTCAAAAGTAATATTTGGTAGAAACAACAAGAAAATAGATCAACAAAATCACTTCAACTATAAGGAAGTTTATTATTATAAATAGTTACTAGACAAATCATAAAAAAATACTTAAATGGGGCAATATATTTTTAAGAAATCTAAAACAAATTTCAATTAAAATTTTTAACTTATAAAAGAAATATATAGAAATTAAAAAAACAATTTGATTGTATTTGATGACCTTTAATGTAAACTTTTAGAATTACAAAATTCACGTGCTTTTTTTTGTAAAGTTCATTTAAGTTCTTTTGTAAAGATAAGAAACACATGTGTTTTTTTTTTTTGTTTTTTTTAATGTTTTCTTTTAAATTTAAATAAATCTCATGTAGAAATAAGTTTTGTTATAAAAATAGAAAAATTACGTCTTTGTGGTTTTCGAATTTTTTCTACGTTTGGTAGTATTTCTTTGGATTTTTCTTGAAATTGTGAATTCTATAAGGAATGTACATATATTGAGGGGTCTAAGATTTTGTACACACACATACATATATACATACATATTTACTTGTTTGTAATAAAACTGTAATTTTGTATAGAGAAAGAAAATGCAGGAAATACTTTTCCATAATTTACAAAAGGAAAAATTGTCACATTTATATTTAAAGTACACACTTAAATAGAAACACACAAAGCTATCCAACTCATGTAAATTTTAAGAATTTTATTTATAGAACATTGCTTGCTTGTACATTTTGACATTTCATTAAATCGAATAATAATGACGATGGAAAGATGCTGCTGCTGAGATTGACACTTAAAATTGATGATAGAGTACTTATTACAAAGTTTTTTTTTAAAGTTTTCATTTGAAACAATGAACAATTAAGATTAACTACTTATACCGTTATTGTTCATAATTCAATTACAATTAACAACTGTTATGCAATTATTGAAGATACTTAAAGTATTGATATCATTTAATCAAGTTGAGTTTTAGTGCAGTTCTAGTTCATTTCTAGTTCGGTTCTAGTTCATTTCTAGTTCAGTTGTAGTTCAATTCTAGTTCAGTTCTAGTTCAGTTCTATTTCAGTTCTATTCGGTTCTAGTTCAGTTCTAGTTCAGTTCTAGTTCAGTTCTAGTTCAGTTCTAGTTCAGTTCTAGTTCAGTTCTAGTTCAGTTCTAGTTCAGTTCTAGTTCAGTTCTAGTTCAGTTCTAGTTCAGTTCTAGTTCAGTTCTAGTTCAGTTCTAGTTCAGTTTCTAGTTCAGTTCTAGTTCAGTTCTAGTTCAGTTCTAGTTCAGTTCTAGTTCAGTTCTAGTTCAGTTCTAGTTCAGTTCTAGTTCAGTTCTAGTTCAGTTCTAGTTCAGTTCTAGTTCAGTTCTAGTTCAGTTCTAGTTCAGTTCTAGTTCAGTTCTAGTTCAGTTCTAGTTCAGTTCTAGTTCAGTTCTAGTTCAGTTCTAGTTCAGTTCTAGTTCAGTTCTAGTTCAGTTCTAGTTCAGTTCTAGTTCAGTTCTAGTTCAGTTCTAGTTCAGTTCTAGTTCATTCTAGTTCAGTTCTAGTTAGTTCTAGTTCAGTTCTAGTTCAATTCTAGTTCAGTTCTAGTTCAGTTCTAGTTCAGTTCTAGTTCAGTTCTAGTTCAGTTCTAGTTCAGTTCTAGTTCGTTCTAGTTCAGTTCTAGTTCAGTTCTAGTTCAGTTCTAGTTCAGTTCTAGTTCAGTTCTAGTTCAGTTCTAGTTCAGTTCTAGTTCAGTTCTCTAGTTCTAGTTCTAGTCTAGTTCCTAAGTGTCAGTTTCTAGTTCAGTTCTAGTTCAGTTCTAGTTCAGTTCTAGTTCAGTTCTAGTTTCAGTTCTAGTTCAATTCTAGTTCAGTTCTAGTTCAGTTCTAGTTCTAGTTCAGTTCTAGTTCAGTTCAGTTTCAGTTCTAGTTCTAGTTCATTAGAGTTCGTCTAGTTCAGTTCTAGTTCAGTTCTAGTTCAGTTCTAGTTCAGTTCTAGTCAGTTCTAGTTCAGTTCTAGTTCAGTTCTAGGTTCAGTTCTAGTCAGTTCTAGTTCAGTTCTAGTTCAGTTCTAGTTCAGTTTAGTTCAGTTCTAGTTCGTTCTAGTTCAGTTCTAGTTCAGTTCTAGTTCAGTTCTAGTTCAGTTCTAGTTCAGTCAGTTCTAGTTCAGTTTCTAGTTTCAGTTCTAGTTCAGTTCTATTTCAGTTCTAGTTCAGTTACTAGTTCAGTTCTAGTTCCGTTCTAGTTCAGTTCTAGTTCAGTTCTAGTTCAGTTCTAGTTCAGTTCTAGTTCAGTTCTAGTTCAGTTCTAGTTCAGTTCTAGTTCAGTTCTAGTTCAGTTCTAGTTCAGTTCTAGTTCAGTTCTAGTTCAGTTCTAGTTCAGTTCTAGTTCAGTTCTAGTTCAGTTCTAGTTCAGTTCTAGTTCAGTTCTAGTTCAGTTCTAGTTCAGTTCTAGTTCAGTTCTAGTTCAGTTCTAGTCAGTTCTATTCTAGTTCAGTTCTAGTTCAGTTGTAGTTCAATTCTAGTTCAGTTCTAGTTCAGTTCTATTTCAGTTCTATTTCGGTTCTAGTTCAGTTCTAGTTCAGTTCTAGTTCAGTTCTAGTTCAGTTCTAGTTCAGTTCTAGTTCAGTTCTAGTTCAGTTCTAATTCAGTTCTAGTTCAGTTCTAGTTCAGTTCTAGTTCAGTTCTAGTTCAGTTCTAGTTCAGTTCTAGTTCAGTTCTACTTCAGTTCTAGTTCTTCTAGTTCAGTTCTAGTTCAGTTCTAGTTCAGTTCTAGTTCAGTTCTAGTTCAGTTCTAGTTCAGTTCTAGTTCAGTTCTAGTTCAGTTCTAGTTCAGTTCTAGTTCAGTTCTAGTTCAGTTTAGTTCAGTTGTAGTTCAGTTGTAGTTCAGTTCTAGTTCAGTTCTAGTTCAGTTCTAGTTCAGTTCTAGTTCATTCTAGTTCAGTTCTAGTCAGTTCTAGTCCAGTTCTAGTTCAGTTCTAGTTCAGTTCTAGTTCAGTTCTAGTTCAGTTCTAGTTCTTCTAGTTCAGTTCTAGTTCAGTTCTAGTTCAGTTCTAGTTCAGTTCTAGTTCAGTTCTAGTTCGTTCTAGTTCAGTTCTAGTTCAGTTCAGTTCTAGTTCAGTTCTAGTTTCAGTAGTTCAGTTCAGTTCTTCAGTTCAGTTCAGTTCTAGTTCAGTTCTAGTTCAGTTCTAGTTCAGTTCTAGTTCAGTTCTAGTTCAGTTCTAGTTCAGTTTTAGTCAGTTCTAGTTCAGTTCTAGTTCAGTTCTAGTTCAGTTTTTAGTTCAGTTCTAGTTCAGTTCTAGTTCAGTTCTAGTTCAGTTCTAGTTCAGTTCTAGTTCAGTTTTAGTTCAGTTCTAGTTCAGTTCTAGTTCAGTTTAGTTCAGTTCTAGTTCAGTTCTAGTTCAGTTCTAGTTCAGTTCTAGTTTCAGTTCTAGTTAGTTCTAGTTCATTTCTAGCTTAGTTTAGTTCCCTCTTCTCTAGACAGACTGGAGTTCATCAACTTCAACAAGACAGAGTTCGCTATACGGACTAGAGTTGAATCACCCAAATAGTTTATTTAAATTTACCTTTTTCCATTTTATAAACTGTATAAGTTTTTTATTTCAAATTAAATTGTCCAAACAAAAACAAAATTTACGCTTTCTTATTTGTTAAATTGCCTTTAAACAAATTATCACCCTAATAAATTGTGTTTAGTTTTTAGTTTGCTGGAAATTCAGGCATTTTATGCAACTAATAATTTACTTAGATTAAATATATAGAAATAGTTTTTAAATTTATAGCCAACAAAAAATATTTACTTGTTGTGTGCTTAATTGCATATTTAACAAAATTGCTTTATTTTGTTTGTAACTTTTTAATGGTAATCGCAATAAAAGTTAAGCTATTGATGTGATTTTAGTGATTTTATTTTCATATAAAGTTACTGATTATTCGGTAATTGAGCATTGAAAACAAAATAATTTATTATAGAAAATGCAATTATCTAAGCCTTCTAGAAACTTAAAACAAAAACATAATTCAGCATGTTCAAAGTTTTATTCGATTACTGGAAAACTCCAAAATTATTTTACTGCACTTTATTTTTTATCTATATGAGTACAGTTAATGTTTGAAATTGTTTATATTCATCGAACCATAAACTTAATTTTATATTGTGAGTTTTTTTCTGTTTGTTTTGCCACTTCTCTCGTCTTCTCTTTGTCTGTAATCTAGTAAATGTGCAATGAGTTTGAAGTGTGAATGTTGCAAGTTATTTGGAATTAAAGAAACAAATTTGATTGCACAAAATGACGGACAGAAATTGATTAAAAATTTTTAATATTTTTTCACAAATTTCAGAGTTGAAACCATAGACTAGACTATAGACAGTACAGTAGAATATACACTAGACTATAGACTAGATTATAGACTAGACTATAGACTAGACTATAGACTAGACTATAGACTAGACTATGGACTAGACTATAGACTAGACTATAGACTAAACTATAGACTAGACTATAGACTAGACTATAGACTAGACTATAGACTAGACTATAGACTAGACTATAGACTAGACTATAGACTAGACTATAGACTAGACTAGGACTATAGACTATACTATAGACTAGACTATAGACTAGACTAGACTATAGACTAGACTATAGACTAGACTATAGACTAGACTATAGACTAGACTATAGACTAGACTATAGACTATAGACTAGACTAGACTATAGACTAGACTAGACTATAGACTAGACTAGACTATAGACTAGACTAGACTAGACTAGACTAGACTAACTATAGACTAGACTAGACTAGACTATAGACTAGACCTATAGACTAGACTATAGACTAGACCATAGACTAGACTATAGACTAGACTATAGACTAGACTACAGACTAGACTACAGACTAGACTATAGACTAGAGTATAGACTAGACTATAGACTAGACTATAGACTAGACTATAGACTAGACTATAGACTAGACTATAGACTAGACTATAGACTAAGACTTAGACTAGACTATAGAACTAGAACTATAGACTATAGACTAGACTATAGACTAGACTATAGACTAGACTATAGACTAGACTATAGACTAGACTACTAGACTAGACTATAGACTAGACTATAGACTAGACTATAGACTAGGACTATAGGACTAGACTAGACTATAGACTAGACTATAGACTAGACTATAGACTAGACTAGACTATAGACTAGACTATAGACTAGACTAAGACTAGACTATGACTAGACTATAGACTAGACTATAGACTAGACTATAGACTAGACTATAGACTAGACTATAGACTAGACTATAGACTAGACTATAGACTAGACTATAGACTAGACTATAGACTAGACTATAGACTAGACTATAGACTAGACTATAGACTAGACTATAGACTAGACTATAGACTAGACTATAGACTAGACTATAGACTAGACTAGACTAGACATAGACTAGACTATAGACTAGACTATAGACTAGACTATAGACTAGACTATAGACTAGACTATAGACTAGACTATAGACTAGACTATAGACTAGACTATAGACTAGACTATAGACTAGACTATAGACTAGACTATAGACTAGACTATAGACTAGACTATAGACTAGACTATAGACTAGACTATAGACTAGACTATAGACTAGACTATAGACTAGACTATAGACTAGACTATAGACTAGGACTATAGACTAGACTAGACTATAGACTAGACTATAGACTAGACTATAGACTAGACTATAGACTAGACTATAGACTAGACTAGACTATAGATTAGACTATAGATTAGCTATAGATTAGACTATAGATTAGACTATAGACTAGACTATAGACTAGACTATAGACTAGACTATAGACTAGACTATAGACTAGACTATAGACTAGACTATAGACTAGACTTTAAACTAGACACTAACGTCTAGTCTATAGTTTACTCAATAATCTAGTATGTACTAGTCTATAATTTGGACTATAGTCCGGTCTATGGTGTAGTCTATTGTTTGGACTATAGTCCCGATCTTCACAAGAGTCTAGTCAATAGTCTGGGCAGTAGTCAAGTCGACAGTCTTGACTATAACCTAAACTATAGTCTAGTACCAATGTCTAGTCTATAGTTTGGACTACAGTCCTGTCTATAGTCCATATTTACCTTAAAGAATGTTTTATACTTCCATTTAGCTTCTCCTACTCCACTGTCCACTCAAATAAACTTGACCTTTAGAATAACCATCATTTAATAGAAAGTGAATCTCAAATGGAATTATTCAATATTAAACTATTTTACCTCCCCTCCTATATATTCTACTTCCTTGATTTTCTATTATTCTGTATTTCTTTGTGTTACGGCTGTTTTATAAGTTTTTGGTTTCAAATTTGTGGCATGTAATCAGGTTATTATATAGTTTCCATGACATTTTTTTTTGTGTGGTGAGTGAGTGGTGGGTGCAGAAAAGGAATATTTCATGCAACTTTTAAGTCAAATCAACATATATACATAGTTTTTTTAAATAGTATTTCTGGTTTTTATTTATGTTTTATTTTTTGCAATTTTTTTTAGCTTTTGTGTTCCGTATAAAAAATTTTACTTCCATTTCAAATTTAATTGAATTCAATCAAAATTTTTTTCTGTACGTGTTCATGTTTGTATGGGGATCAGAGACATGAGTGTTACAGCATTATTTTTTAGATGACAAATGCATAAATATTTTTTTTTTTCTTTTTTCAAATGTCTGTTGTACAAACTTGCATTTTAAATATTTTTAAAAGGGGATTGCGTTTGCATTAGCGTTGCATGCCATTCAATCAGAGTTTTTTATTTATTTATTAAAAATAATGCAATATTTTCAAATGTTATGCAATATTTAAGTATTTTTTGATGTATTTACTTTAAGTCCATGATACGTAAATATTCACTTACCGTTTACGTTTACCGCATTCTAAAACTTTCAATCTTTCCCAACCTTCTTCAGTTTTAACCCAAGCTTCACCGGGTGAGCGCCAATCTTTCGAAATGAACGGCATGTTGGTTTTTTTTTTTGTTTTCTTTTTTTTTAACTACTATTTAATAATTTATTTACTAGTATTATTTAAAATTTTAAAACAAAAATGGTAGTTTTAACACGTATCACTTGTTTTCTTCTATTTAAACTAATTTTAGCAGTGTTTCTTTGATATGATGGCAAAATACAATATTTATTTGAAAATTAAAAAACGTATTTAAAACTATAGGACGGTTAAGCACTCAAGTTTTACTTAAAAAATATACTTTATTTTCTTTCTATTATTTGGTAGCTGCAAATAGAGAAATGTAAAAAAAGATTAAATTTTAAAATTAGCCATAGAAATAGAGAAATTTTTGATGTTATAAATAATAATTGGAGCAAAATAATTAGATGATGTTTTCTTTGATGTTTACTTAAGGATTAATAAATCTACCAAAAAGTGATTAATTGAATTAAATATAAAATGTTTTCAACAATAGTTTAACACAAAACTTTTCTGAAGTAAACAGAGTTTAAATTCAGTTCTAGTTCAGTTCTAGTTCAGTTCTAGTTCAGTTCTAGTTAAGTTCTAGTTCAGTTCTAGTTCAGTTCTAGTTCAGTTCTATTTCAGTTCTAGTTCAGTTCTAGTTCAGTTCTAGTCAGTTCTAGTTCAGTTCTAGTTCAGTTCTAGTTCAGTTCTAGTTCAGTTCTAGTTCAGTTTAGTTCAGTTCTAGTTCAGTTCTAGTTCAGTTTCTAGTCAGTTCTAGTTCAGTTCCTAGTCAGTTCTAGTTCAGTCTATGCAGTTCTAGTTCAGTTCTAGTTCAGTTTCTAGTTCAGTTAGTTCTAGTTCTAGTTCAGTTCTAGTTCAGTTCTAGTTCAGTTCTAGTTCAGTTCTAGTTCAGTTCTAGTTCAGTCTAGTTCTAGTCAGTTCTAGTCAGTTCTAGTTCAGTTCTAGTTCAGTTCTAGTTCAGTTTCTAGTTCAGTTCTAGTTCAGTTCTAGTTCAGTTCTAGTTCAGTCTAGTTCAGTTCTAGTTCAGTTCTAGTTCAGTTCTAGTTCCAGTTCTAGTTCAGTTCTAGTTCAGTTCTAGTTCAGTTCTAGTTCAGTTCTAGTTCAGTTCTAGTTCAGTTCTAGTTCAGTTCTAGTTCAGTTCTAGTCAGTTCTAGTTCAGTCTAGTTCAGTTCTAGTTCAGTTCTAGTTCAGTTCTAGTTCAGTTCTAGTTCCGTTCTAGTTCAGTTCTAGTTCAGTTCTAGTTCAGTTCTAGTCAGTCTAGTTCAGTTCTAGTTCAGTTCTAGTTCAGTTCTAGTTCAGTTCTAGTTCTGTTCAGTTCTAGTTCAGTTCTAGTTCAGTTCTAGTTCAGTTCTAGTTCAGTTCTGTTCAGTTTAGTTTCAGTTCAGTTCAAGTTCAGTTCTAGTGTCGTTTCTTAGTCAGTTCTAGTTCAGTTCTAGTTCAGTTCTGTTCAGTCTTAGTTCAGTTCTAGTTTCAGTTCTAGTTCCAGTTCTAGTTCAGTTCTAGTTCAGTTCTAGTCAGTTTCTAGTTCAGTTCTAGTTCAGTCAGTTCCGTTTAGTTCAGTTCTAGTTCAGTTCTAGTTCGTTTAGTTCAGTTCTAGTTCAGTTCTAGTTCAGATCTACTTCAGTTCTAACCTCAGTCCAGTTAAAAAGACCTCTATTCATAGAAAATTCTAATTTCTGTAAAATATCAAATTCCCTGCATTTGCCCTTGCCATTAGTTTAACTAAAATAAACTGGTAACCCTTTTTATTATTATTTAGTGTTTGTTTATATTGTATTGTTGTGTTTTTGTTTTTCTTTTCAGTTTTGGTATTGTGGATAGACAGCTGATTTCTGCAAATTACGACGTTTATTATTTTGCTTTCATCTACATAGTTGTATTTGTTTTTGTTTGTATTTTCTTTTTGGTGTTATTATGAACTGCATTATTTGTTGTTATATTTTCGTTTATTTTTTTTTTTGCTTTTTTTGCTTAGTACTTGTTTTAATTACAAAATTATATGTATGAGTGTATGTGAGTACTTTTGTGTATAAAAATGTATGTTTTTTCCAATTAGACTAAACAAAAAACACAAAAATAGAAAGGAAAATGTGTATAATTGATAAATTCCAATAAATAAATTAAAATATGTTTAAAGAAATTTCCCAAAAAGATCTATTTTTAACTATTGGCCCCATAAACTCCTCTTTAGCAGACATTTTAATAGAAAAAAAATGTAATTGAAACAAAGAAAATTTCACAAAGGTCTATTAATGGCGTAGAAAGTGTTATTAAATAGGTATAAACTGTTGTAGTAACTTTAATTTGTTGTATTTACTTTTTAATTTGTTTATTTCTTCGCCTTTGATTTAGATATTGAAGTTTTTTCTCCCAATTTGTTTTTCTTATAATTGTTGTCTGTTTTGTTTTAATAAACACTTTTTGCACTTTGTATTTTTCATTTATTCTTTTTTTATTCAATACAGAGTCTGTGAGAAAAAAATTCAAACTCAAGTTGCTAGTTTTCCGCTGTTGTATTTAAACGTTCCACACGAATCGAGTCACTAAAGTGAACTAAACGATTGTAAATCCTATTCGAAATGTTAATAACGGAATACAGTGCTGCCAGCGGCAAACGATGGTCAGGTAAGGAATGCCCAGGTAAAGGGGAACAAAAGCGCCAGAGAAAAACAAAGGAACCGAAGAAGAGGAAAAGGGAAGGAGGAAAGAGCGAGAGAGCGAGCGAGCGAGCGAGGGAGCGAGGAGCGAGCGAGCGAGCGAGCGAGCGAGCGAGCGAGCGAGGAGCGAGCGAGCGAGCGAGCGAGCGAGCGAGCGAGCGAGCGAGCGAGCGAGCGAGCGAGCGAGAGCGAGCGAGCGAGCGAGCGAGCGAGAGAGCCAGCGAGAGCGAGCGAGCGAGCGAGCAGCGAGCGAGCGAGCGAGGAGCGAGCGAGCGAGCGAGCGAGCGAGCGAGCGAGCGGAGCGAGCGAGCGAGCTAGCGAGCGAGCGAGCGAGCGAGCGAGCGAGCGAAGCGAGCGAGCGAGCGAGAGAGCGAGCGAGCGAGCGAGAGAGCGAGCGAGGCGAGAGAGCAGCGAGCGAGCGAGCAGAGAGCGAGCGAGCGAGCGAGCGAGCTAGCGAGCGAGCGAGCGAGCGAGCGAGCGATATAGCGAGATCGAGCGAGCTAGCTATTATCGATCGATCTAGCATCGAGCATCTAGCGAGAGGAGCGATCGAGCGATCTAGCGATATAGCGTATCTATCTATCTATCTACTATCTATCTATCGATCTATATCTATTATCTATCGATGATCTATCTACTATCGATCGATCGATCTATCTATCTATCTATCTATCTATCTATCTATCTATCTATCTATCTATCTATCTATCTATCTATCTATATATCAGCCGGCTTTCAAACTATTTTATGCCGCCGTTGAAAATTTCTTTGTACAACACCAACGTCTTTAATATTTGTCGGCGCAGTTCTCCGTTTGTCATGTGACATTTTCTACCGGATTGTCATTTTTGACAACTGCACAACAATTTTCAACGAAAAAATAGAAAGCCACTAACTTTTTATTTATATGCATTAACATTATTAAGTTTTCTTCAATTAAAAGCAAAAAGAACAAAATGGCTAATAAAAATAAAGGCAATAACTCGGAGGCAAGCAAACAAGCTAAATTAAATAAACAAAAATCTGATGTAAGTATTATTTATAATAGAAATAAACAAAATCGAAACTGACCAATTTGTTTTATCTCTTTTTTCTGTTTTTAGGATGTCAAAGATTACAGTTCTTTTAAAACAGTTTTATTTTATTGTTCTTTAATTGTATTTCTACCAGTGGTTACCTTCTTTTTCTTGAACACCTTAGTGCTGGATAGATTTTTTATTTTGACTGAAACGAAAAGCAACATTTACTCAGCTGTGGGAGCGGTGTTGGCTTTACATTTTGCTTTGGCTTTGTATATTTACCGGGCCTACTTTGGTGGTTCAACACAGAGGCAAAGGCTGATTAAGCTAAAAATATGACGTGTTTTTTTAAATAATTTAAGTGATTTTTTTTACCACACAAAGTAAGCATTTTCCTGAATTAATCAATTCCATTTATTTTTTCGTTTACTTTATTTGTAGTAAAATACTTTTTCATGTTCCCCCCCAAAAGAATGTAAATAAAAAAGAAAGACAATTTTTGTGTTTAGAAAAGTAATTTTAAAAGTGATAGAGTGTGAGTTTACAAAATGTAAAGATAACAGTAGGAAAGAATATGTTACTGTAAATTACGCTCTGGAAATGTTTACAACATTTTACAGACTTGCATAATTGTATAGAACATTTACAGTGTCTCTCATAAGTATTCGAATTTAGGTAAACTATGAAAAGAAACTAAATTTAATAATATATTTTGTGTGCAAAAAAAAAAATTAATTTGTTATATTGTCTAGACAGTCCTTAGGTTTGATATCACGCTTTTTAAAACTTAAAAAATTTACATTTACTTAAATTAATTTAGCTTTTTTTAAAAAAGTCCATAAAATTGCCTCACAAAGTATACGAATTTTTCCTGTTGTTCATATTTGAGCATATTATACGATACACAAATTTTAGAATCGACTGGTTTTTATGCTTTAAATTATTTTAGGGGGTTACTATCAACCGAAATGATATATTTTTGGCCCATTTGGTCCACAATTTTTGGGGATTTGTACCCTCTTTTTATGTAATACCATTAAAATGGCGATTTTTTGGCAATATTTGTAGTATTTTCTCTTTTTTTCCAGAGATAAGACCAAAGTTTGATATTGGGATTTAATAGACCCCTTGGAGTATCTAAAAATAGCATTTTTTGTTACAAAAATCTGTATTTAAACGATCCAAGATATATTATTGATATCATTATTCTGTCGCTAATTCAATATATTGGAACTTAAGTCCATTTTCATAATACTAGGGTAAAAAATTTTCGGGGAAAGTTTTCTTGTATATATTCTTGTAGATATCAGCTTTTATATATTTTAAGTTTTCAATGTATTGTGGAAGTGTACAACTCCAAAGCATGCCTCGAAGAAACACCATTCAATGGTAGTATCATTATTTTTATATACCAATGACCTCCAGGCTACATGCCACTATATCATTATGGTCTAACTCAAAAATATCGATATCTGTTTAAATATTGATTACTATGATCAAAATAAACCCAAAATTTTGGACTTACATTGTATTGTAATGGGCAACATAAGCGTGAAAGTTACGAATAGTAAAACTCAAATCTACTGTATAGGATGACGTTTTTGTTAAGGCATGTTTTGGAGTTGTATACAGATATAATGTATTGAAAATTTAAAATATATTAGTGCTAATATGTACATGAATGTATACTAGCCAACTTTGTCGGAAAATAACGACCCTAGTGGTAAGAAAAGGGACTTAAGATCCATACAATTCAATTAGAAACAGAAGAACGATACCAAAAATACATCTTGGAACTTTTAAGTACAGATCCTTATAACAAAAATTATTATTTTTAGATACCTCAAGGGGTGTATTAAATCCCAATATTAAAGTTTGGGTTTACTTCAGAAAAAAAGGAAACAAAAATTTGCAAATATGGTAAAAAATCGCCATTTTAATGATATTACATGAAAAGATGGTACAAATGCTCCAAAATTGTGGAACAAATGGGCCAAAAATATATAATTTCGGTCGATAGTAACCCCTTAACACAATTTTAAGCAAAAAACCACTCGATTATAATTTTTGTGTTTCGTATAATATGGTCATATATGAAATACAGGAAAAATTCGAATACTTTTGTGAGGCAATTTATGGACTTTTTTTAAAAAAAGTTAAATCAATTTAGGTAAATGTAATTCTTCCAAATTTTAAAGAGTGTGATATTATACCTTAGGACTCTCTAGACAATATAAGAAATTTAAATATTAATTTCACAAACAAAAATATTATTAAATTATGTTTCTTTTCAAAGTACAACCAAATTCGAATACTTATGTGATACACTGTATATTTCTTCCATCGTTTCGTTTAAAACTGTTTTAATTGATTTTTTTTAATAAAATGCGTTTATTAAATTATTTAAAACAAAATTCTAAATTTTATGGCTCTTTAATGGACCAAGTGCGTGATAGTAGTCCTGCATTTATACAAAATTTATTGCCTTCAAAGAAAATTATAATTTGGGTGCTTGTTTTGAAGTAGTTGATTTGTTGGTAAGTTGTTTTTGTTTTTTTTTTCGTGTTTACTTTTCGTTTAGAAAATGAGGTGGGGGGTGAGGTTGTTGATTTTTCAATGAAATAAAAACATGTGTGTGGTTAAACAACCCTGTTTTTGGGGTTTAACACTGTTAGAAATGTGTTATATTAGTTTTGTGTTACGTTAACATTGTTGTTTTAGTTTACAGAAGGTAATTAGGTCAAGTTTAACATGACGGTTTTAAAACAGTAGGCAGGAAAAGTTTCTTTAATAATAAGTTTTTAAAGGACTTTTTATTGGAAAACATAGGTAGATAGATAAACAGATAGGCAACTTTTTAGCTTGTAGCCCACTGTTTTAGCATTCCCTAAGATTCTGTTGAAAATATAACAGAAATACTTTATTTTCCAACTTAACTTTAACACTACTGTTATACCAAATACAACTCTTATTTAACATTGATATGACAAAAGCTGAAAGAAAAACAAAAACACAACAGCTGTCATTAACTGTTATTTGTTGTTTACAAGTGTTTTGTTTTGTTTTTCGCCTATAATAAATAGGTTTTTTTTTTATATTTTTGATAAATATTAAAGAAAATACATGATAAGTATAAATTATAAACAATTGTACAAATAAATAAAATATGGAAGAAATTTTTTGAAAAAAAAAATTCCCCGTGAAACAACAAATTAATGACTACGTGGTCACAGTGAAAAGAGAAATAGGAAAGAAAAACAAAAAACACTTGTGATTTATTATTAAAAAAAATAGAAGTATTAGTTTAGAAAATTTAGCTAGATAACAACAACAGTTAATTAGTTACAGGGATTTAAAATGCATTTAAAAGATTTGTGGGGGCTTCTGTTAATGGTGTTCGCGGTAACTGGCCAACATAACCAGGTCGACAGAGGTTTCCTAGTGGGACAAAGACAGGTGGTGTTTTTTTTAAGAATTTTGTTAAGAAATAAAAGTTAAACAAATTGTTTATTCTTTATTGCAGCAACACTATCCCACAGAAGAGCTAACGGACAGCCAGTTTGCCCAATTAAGTCAACTGTCAAATGTGGCCCATTTGAAAAAGGCTACCAAAGAAATTCTCATACCCCGCATAGTGGGTACGCCGGGACATAAGAAAGTTCGTGATTATATAGTGAAAAGTTTAAAAGATCTACAATGGTCCATAGAATTAGATAGTTTTCATGATACCGCCCCCATTAAAGGCAATTTGGAGTTTCATAACATCATAGCTACCCTCAATCCAAATGCTGAACGTTATTTAGTGCTGGCCTGTCACTATGATAGTAAATACATGCCGGAAGTGGAATTCTTAGGAGCCACTGATTCTGCTGTCCCTTGCGCCATGATGTTAAATCTAGCCGAGGTTTTGGATTCACACTTAGAACCTTTCCGCGACTCTAAACTCAGCTTAATGTTATTGTTCTTTGATGGTGAGGAGGCTTTTAAGGAATGGGGTCCCAAAGATTCCATTTATGGTGCTAGACATTTAGCTAAAAGATGGCAAACGGAAGGTTTTCTGCCGAAAATTGATATGCTGATGCTGCTGGATTTGCTGGGTGCTCCAGATCCCAAATTTTACAGCTTTTTTCAAAATACCGAATCTTGGTATACACGTTTCCTCAACTTGGAAGCTCGCCTTTCTGATGCTGGTCTTATGGAGCGTTATGTCAGCAGTGGTGTGGCCCGGCACTATCCTGATCGTTACTTCCAACCTAGTGCTTTACGTTCATCGTATATTGAAGATGATCATATACCCTTTTTGCAGCGTAATGTACCTATTCTTCATATAATACCCATGCCATTTCCCACCGTTTGGCATACGCCCGATGATAATGAAACTATTATAGATTATAGTACGACGGAAAATTTGGCACGTATTATTAGATTATTTACCATGGAGTATCTGTTTGGTATAATAAGGAAATAACAGTTAACAAAATTTTAGGTTTTTATCATCACACAATACTACTAATATCTTTCCTATGTTTTTTATTTAAATTCCTCGTTCTTTTTCCTATATTTTTATAACCGTCTTATAAAATCTGTCCATGTTTGTATAAACAAATTGTAGATTAAAATTAATGTTTTTTAGTTATGCACGGTTTTATATAATTGTTCCCCTATTTTTCGAATATTCCTTAAAACAAAATTTTTTACTATGATTTTAGTATTTCAACTGTTAAGTATTAAATTAAGACAAAAAGAAATGTTGTGCAATAATAAAAAAAATAAAATTATTTTGAAAAAAATTACTGTTCTATTAATATTTAATATTATGTTCCTTTTTAGTTTATTTCTAATTCAATTCTAACACACGTCAGTTCCATTTCAGTTCTAGTTCAATTTCTAGTACAGTTCTGGTTCAATTCTAGTTCAGTTCTGGTTTAATTCTAGTTCTATTCAAGTTCTGCCTTAGTTCTGTTCTAGTCGTGTTCTAATTTTGATCTAGTTCTGTTCTAGTTCAATTCTAGCTTTGTTCTAGAACTGTTCTGGTTCTGTTCTAGCTCTGTTCTTGTTCTATTCTAGTTCTGTTCTACTTCAGTTCTAGTTCAGTTCTCTTCTAGTTCTGTTTCAGTTCTGTTCTAGTTCTGTTCTAGTTTTGTTCTAGTTCTGATCTAGTTCTGTTCTAGTTCTGTTCTAGTTTTGTTCTAGTTCTGTTCTAGTTATTCTAGTTATGTTCTAGATCTGTTCTAGTTCTGATCAAGTTCTGCTCTAGTTCAGTTCTAGTTCAGTTCTAGTTCAGTTCTAGTTCTAGTTCAGTTCTAGTTCTGTTCTAGTTCTGTTCTAGTTCTGTTCTAATTCTGTTCTAGTTCTGTTCTAGTTCTGTTCTAGTTCTGTTCTAGTTCTGTTCTAGTTCTGTTCTAGTTTTGTTCTAGTTCTGTTCTAGTTCTGTTCTAGTTTTGTTCTAGTTCTGTTTTAGTTCTGTTCTAGTTCTGTTCTAGATCTGTTCTAGTTCTGATCAAGTTCTGCTCTAGTTCAGTTCTAGTTTGTTTCTAGTTCTGTTCTAGTTCTGTTCTAGTTCTGTTCTAGTTCTGTTCTAGTTCTGTTCTAGTTCTGATCTAGTTCTGTTCTAGTTTCAGTTCTAGTTCAGTTCTAGTTCAGTTCTAGTTCTGTTCTAGTTCTGTTCTAGTTCTAGTTCTGTTCTAGTTCTGTTCTAGTTCTGTTTTAGTACTGTTCTAGTTATGTTCTAGTTCTGTTCTAGATCTGTTCTAGTTGTTTTAGTTCTGTTCTAGTTCAGTTCTAGTTCAGTTCTAGTTCTGTTCTAGTTCTGTTCTAGTTATGTTTCTAGTTTCTGTTGTAGTTCTGTTGTAGTTCTGTTCTAGTTCTGTTCTAGTTCTGTTCTAGTTCAGTTCTAGTTCCGTTCTAGTTCTGTTCTAGTTCTGTTCTAGTTATGTTCGAGTTCAGTTCTAGTTTTGTTCTAGTTATTCTAGTTATGTTCTAGATATGTTCTAGTTCTGATCAAGTTCTGCTCTAGTTCAGTTTTTAGTTCAGTTCTAGTTCAGTTCTAGTTCTGTTCTAGTTCTGTTCTAGTACTGTTCTTGTTATGTTCTAGTTCTGTTCTAGATCTGTTCTAGTTCTGTTCTAGATCTGTTCTAGTTCTGTTCTAGTTGTTTTAGTTATGTTCTAGTTCAGTTCTAGTTCTGTTCTAGTTCTGTTCTAGTTCTGTTCTAGTTCTGTTCTAGTTCTAGTTGTTCTAGTTCTAGTTTCTAGTTATGTTCTAGTTCTGTTGTAGTTCTGTTGTAGTTCTGTTCTAGTTCTGTTCTAGTTATGTTCGAGTTCAGTTCTAGTTTTGTTCTAGTTATTCTAGTTTTGTTCTAGTTCTGTTCTTGTTCTATTCTTGTTCTGTTCTAGTTATGTTCGAGTTCAGTTCTAGTTCAGTTCTAGTTCAGTTCTAGTTCAGTTCTAGTTCAGTTCTAATTCAGTTCAGTTCTAGTTCAGTTCTTGTTCAATTCCAGATCAGTTCTAGTTCGGTTCAGTTCTAGTTAAGTTCTAGTTTAGTTCTAGTTCAGTTCTAGTTCAGTTCTAGTTCAGTTCTAGTTCAGTTCTAGTTCAGTTCTAGTTCAGTTTTAGTTCAGTTCTAGTTTTGTTCTAGTTATTCTAGTTATGTTCTAGTTCTGTTCTTGTTCAGTTCTAGTTCAGTTCCAGTTCTGTTTTAGTTCTGTTCTAGTTCTAGTTCAGTTCTAGTTCAGTTGTAGTTCAGTTGTAGTTAAGTTGTAGTTCAGTTCTAGTTCAGTTCTAGTTCAGTTCTAGTTATTCTAGTTATGTTCTAGATCTGTTCTAGTTCTGTTCTGTTCTAGTTCTGTTCTAGTTCTGTTCTAGTTCTGTTCTAGTTCTGTTCTAGTTCTGTTCTAGTTCTGTTCTAGTTCTGTTCTAGTTCTGTTCTAGTTATGTTCGAGTTCAGTTCTAGTTTTGTTCTAGTTATGTTCTAGTTATGTTCTAGTTCTGTTCTTGTTCTGTTCTTGTTCTGTTCTTGTTCTGTTCTAGTTATGTTCGAGTTCAGTTCTAGTTTTGTTCTAGTTCTGTTCTAGTTCAGTTCTAGTTCTGTTTTAGTTCTGTTCTAGTTCAGTTCTAGTTCAGTTCTAGTTCAGTTCTAGTTCAGTTCTAGTTCAGTTCTAGTTCAGTTCTAGTTCAGTTCTAGTTCAGTTCTAGTTCAGTTCTAGTTCAGTTCTAGTTCAGTTCTAGTTCATGTTCAGTTCTAGTTCAGTTCTAGTTCAGTTTCTAGTCTAGTTCTGTTTCTAGTTATGTTCGAGTTTCAGTTCTAGTTTTGTTCTAGTTATGTTCTGGTTATGTTCTAGTTCTGTTCTTGTTCTGTTCGAGTTATGTTCGCGTTCAGTTCTAGTTTGTTCTAGTTCTGTTCTAGTTCAGTTCTAGTTCGTTTTAGTTTCTGTTCTAGTTCAGTTCAGTTCTAGTTATGTTCTAGTTCAGTTCTAGTTATTTCTAGTTTAGTTCTAGTTCAGTTTTATTCACTTCTTGTTAGTTTTAATAGTTTACCATCTTCATCTTTGTGGATTAATTTCAAGACTAAACGTTTTATTGATCATCAAATCCTTAGATGTAAAAGCTATAAAAAATGTTCACAACACTATTAAACTTAAAGCTAAAACATAAAAATCTATAATAAAAACAATACTTGTTAAAATTAAACTATAAAATTACAATTAATTAGCAACAAATAATTATAATTTTCACTAACAGTTAACATTTGTGTTTTATTGTTAATATGGCAAATGAAATACTTTTTTAAATAATATTTCTTTTGAATTGGTTGTTTTAAATAAAAACTAAAATACTAGTAATAATGTATAATTTAACGTTAATGTTTATGATGTATAAAATTCTTAAAAAATATATGTACGTATGTAAATGTATTTATTTTAGGGTCTTTATAGGTAAATATAAAATGCATAATAGCTTTCTTATTAAATAAAATTTATAAAAAATTGTTTGGTTTAAACTTTAACAGACAAAAAAGGCGAAATCTTTGGTTTTTCAATAGAAAAAGAGACTGTTTTTACAAAAAAAAAAAATTGTTGAAGTTTAAAAGATATAAAATAAAATCGTTAGTTTAGAAGAAGAATTTTAAATAATTTCTAAAATTATATAACTTACGTTAGTAAAAAATTTAATTAACTACTTTTACTATATAGTGTTTTGTAAATTTTGTTCAATTTCTTACAAGCCTAAAAGTATGCTAATATTTAAATGTTTTTAATATGGGATTATAAAGTATAAAATAAAACTAAATTATGTGTGATTGTTGATGTTTAATTAACATTTGGTCTGATCTTTAGTGGATTCCTTATTGCGTCTCACAACTGTTGAAGCTGCTGGCTCCTGACTGTCTGGTGCTGGGCTTGGTTCTGCTATTTCAGTCTTTTCTGCCTTTAATGAGATTGTGGAGGTTTTCACTATTTGCAGAAGTTTCAGCTAAATGTTTGTCATTTGCTTCCATAGTGGCAGGAATACTGTTAGTGGCGTCTGCTTTAACTGTTTCTGCTGCTGTAGCATCACATTGTGCTTTACCGTTAGTTGCATTTTCTTAGGAACTTCTTGGACTTCTTTTGCTTGAACTTTGTGATCTTTGTGATTGTGACTATGTTTATCATGACTGTGATCATGTTTGTGACTGTGACCATGAGAGTGGCCATGATGTTTGTGCGCATGAGAATGTCCATGACCATGATTGATCCTTATGTTTTTTACTTTTACCACAAGATTTCTTGCCATTATCATGCTCATGTTCGTGTTCATGATCATGATGTTCATGTCCATCGCTACTCGAACAAACACTCACTTCTCTTAAATCTGTTATGGAATCCTTACAACAAACCTTATCCAAACACTCGGGACGTGTACATTGCAACCAAACATTCCGATGAGGAATTTGTGGTATTTTCACTATGAAACTCGGGTTGTATTGTGACATTGGTAATGCTGTGGTCATGAAAATGTTGACGCACATCATCGAGAATTTTCTCGTACATTTGGGATTTTCAAAGATAATGTGTACAGTGGCAATGTATTTGTGAGACGATAGCTGCCATATGTGTAGATCATGATAGCTGACAATTTGGGGGAACTTCTTGACTAAGGTACTCTCAAAATTGTCCATATCAATGTTGCCGGGTATTGTTTGGAGTATCAAGCAGGCCTCTTTCACTGTAAGAAGAGGAAAAATGTGAAATTTAATAAATATAGACGGTTCTTGTGCATTTCAAATACAGTCTAGTCTTAATCTGGTCTATAGTATAGTCTATGGCCTAGTCTATAGTTTAGTCTATAGTATAGTCTATAGTATAGTCTTTAGTATAGTCTATGGCCTAGTCTAGTCTATAGTCTAGTCTACAGTCTAGTCTATAGTCTAGTCTATAGTCTAGTCTATAGTCTAGTCTAGTCTATAGTCTAGTCTATAGTCTAGTCTATAGTCTAGTCTATAGTCTAGTCTATAGTCTAGTCTATAGTCTAGTCTATAGTCTAGTCTATAGTCTAGTCTATAGTCTAGTCTATAGTCTAGTCTATAGTCTAGTCTATAGTCTAGTCTATAGTCTAGTCTATAGTCTAGTCTATAGTCTAGTCTATAGTCTAGTCTATAGTCTAGTCTATAGTCTAGTCTATAGTCTAGTCTATAGTCTAGTCTATAGTCTAGTCTATAGTCTAGTCTATAGTCTAGTCTATAGTCTAGTCTATAGTCTAGTCTATAGTCTAGTCTATAGTCTAGTCTATAGTCTGTCTATAGTCTAGTCTATAGGTTAGTCTATGGATCTGTCTATTGTCTAGTCTATAGACTACTATAGTCTAATCTTTAGTCTATCTATAGTTCTGTTCTAGTTCAGTTCTAGTTCTGTCCTAGTTTGTTCTAGTTCTGTTCTAGTCTGTTGTAGTTCTGTTCTAGTTCTGTTCTGGCTCTGTTTTAGCTCTGTTTTAGTTCTGTTTTAGTTCTGTTTTAGTTGTGTTCTGTTCTAGTTCTGTTCTAGTTCTGTTCTAGTTCTGTTCTAGTTCTGTTCTAGTTCTGTTCTAGTTCTGTTTCTAGTTCTGTTCTAGTTCTGTTCTAGTTCTGTTCTAGTTCTGTTCTAGTTCTGTTCAAGTTCTGTTCTAGTTCTGTTCTAGTTCTGTTCTAGTTCTGTTCTAGTTCTGTTCTGTTCTAGTTCTGTTCTAGTTCTGTTCTAGTTCTGTTCTAGTTCTGTTCTAGTTCTGTTGTAGTTCTGTTCTGTTCTAGTTCTGTTCTAGTTCTGCTCTAGTTCTGTTCTAGTTTTTCTGTTCTAGTTCTGTTCTTTCTGTTCTAGTTCTGTTCTAGTTCGTCTAGTTCTGTTCTAGTTCTGTTCTAGTTCTTCTAGTTTTCTAGTTCTGTTCTAGTTCTGTTCTAGTTCTGTTCTAGTTCTGTTCTAGTTCTGTTCTAGTTCTGTTCTAGTTCTGTTCTAGTTCTGTTCTAGTTCTGTTCTAGTTCTGTTCTAGTTCTGTTCTAGTTCTGTTCTAGTTCTGTTCTAGTTCTGTTCTAGTTCTGTTCTAGTTCTGTTCTAGTTCTGTTCTAGTTCTGTTCTAGTTCTGTTCTAGTTCTGTTCTAGTTCTGTTCTAGTTCTGTTCTAGTTCTGTTCTAGTTCTGTTCTAGTTCTGTTCTAGTTCTGTTCTAGTTCTGTTCTAGTTCTGTTCTAGTTCTGTTCTAGTTCTGTTCTAGTTCTGTTCTAGTTCTGTTCTAGTTCTGTTCTAGTTCTGTTCTAGTTCTGTTCTAGTTCTGTTCTAGTTCTGTTCTAGTTCTGTTCTAGTTCTGTTCTAGTTCTGTTCTAGTTCTGTTCTAGTTCTGTTCTAGTTCTGTTCTAGTTCTGTTCTAGTTCTGTTCTAGTTCTAGTTCTGTTCTAGTTCTGTTCTGTTCAGTTCTGTTCTAGTTCTGTTCTAGTTCTGTTCTAGTTCTGTTCTAGTTCTGTTCTAGTTCTGTTCTAGTTCCGTTCTAGTTCTGTTCTGTTCTAGTTCTGTTCTAGTTCTGTTCTAGTTCTGTTCTAGTTTCTGTTCTAGTTCTGTTCTAGTTCTGTTCTAGTTCTGTTCTAGTTCTGTTCTAGTTCTGTTCTAGTTCTGTTCTAGTTCTGTTCTAGTTCTGTTCTAGTTCTGTTCTGTTCTAGTTCTGTTCTAGTTCTGTTCTAGTTCTATTCTAGTTCTGTTCTATTCTGTTCTAGTTCTGTTCTAGTTCTATTCTAATTCTGTTCTAGTTCTGTTCTAGTTCTGTTCTAGTTCTATTCTAATTCTGTTCTAGTTCTGTTCTAGTTCTGTTCTAGTTCTGTTCTAGTTCTGTTATGTTCTGTAGTTCTGTTCTAGTCTGTTCTAGTCATGTTCTAGTTCTGTTCTAGTTCTGTTCTAGTTGTTAGTTCAGTTCTATTCTAGTTCTAGTTCAAGTTCACTTTAGATCATTAAATATACTCACTGTATGGATAACTGAGGGCCACCACTAGAACACAAGAAAATATCGACAAAACAGGATCAATAAATTTAGCAGTATGTTCCTTATCCTTGGCAAAGTGTACAATAACTGCGCAAACAATGACGAAAATGGTACTACTAACATCACGCAACAATTCAGCGGGTCCTTCTCTTCTAGCACGATAATGAACTTTACCCAATTCCGTCTTCAAATCTTCCTTTAAGTGCATATCATTTTAACGTCATTCGTAATTGATAAACATTAGCATCACTGTCTATGGTTATATTACTAGGTTCCACAACAACTTTACCATCAGTAGGATTGATGTGCAAAAAACTGCCCTGATGCAGAGTATAACCGCCTATAACAAAATAGGTAAAAACATTCAACAGCAAACCGACAAAACCCAAAATCATAACATGGAAAGGTAAATGCATAGAATCCTGATGATCAATGTGCACCAAAGTCTGTAAAGCCTCTACCAGCAAGGAGAATGATAATGAAGCCAAAGTAATGCATACAATAAGCATAGACAATATTTCTATGCGGGCCCAGCCAAAGGTGTTTCGAGTTTTAAATTCGGGGCTACTTATAGGTGGGTACTTGGGTATATTCGGATCATCCGGATGGGTAATACTGAGTATGTTTTTTGTGTTTCTTTGGTTAGCAGCGGACTGGAGAGTTCTTGTTCATTGTGTAATTCATTGTGCTGTAAAGGAAAACATAATTATTATAATAATGTACTATGTAAATAATTTTCATTAAATTTAGATTCACTTTATAATAGTATTATTTTTCACACAATTTATAAGTTGTGTTGTATACAAATCATCATTAAACTTGGCAATTTTCCACTTGAAAAAGTGGGTAAAGTATAAATTTCATATCTATGGCTTTAAAAATTACACACATAATACTTTGATATTGCTGCTGGAAATGTATAAATTTGTTTTATTTTCATTTCTGCGTTAAATCAAGTTGTATATTTGTATATTTTCCAACAAAAAAATAGTAATAATAATGACGTTGTGTATTAATTACTAGGCTTGTGAATTTTATGCTACAGGTTGACCTCTTTTAAATGCTTTCAGATATTTCCTCTATGTACAACTTTCAGCTATTTGATAAAAGTTTTTTCAACTATAATCGAACTTAGCAGAAGTAGAACAGAACTAGAAAGAACTAGAGCAGAATTAGAACAGAACTAGAACAGAACTAGAACAGAACTAGAACAGAACTAGAACAGAACTAGAACAGAACTAGAACAGAACTAGAACAGAACTAGAACAGAACTAGAACAGAACTAGAACAGAACTAGAACAGAACTAGAACAGAACTAGAACAGAACTAGAACAGAACTAGAACAGAACTAGAACAGAACTAGAACAGAACTAGAACAGAACTAGAACAGAACTAGAACAGAACTAGAACAGAACTAGAACAACTAGAACAGAACTAGAACAGAACTAGAACAGAACTAGAACAGAACTAGAACAGAACTAGAACAGAACTAGAACAGAACTAGAACAGAACTAGAACAGAACTAGAACAGAACTAGAACTGAACTAGAACAGAACTAGAACAGAACTAGAACAGAACTAGAACAGAACTAGAACAGAACTAGAACAGAACTAGAACAGAACTAGAACAGAACTAGAACAGAATTAGAACTGAACTAGAACAGAACTAGAACAGAACTAGAACAGAACTAGAACAGAACTAGAACAGAACTAGAACTGAACTAGAACTGAACTAGAACTGAACTAGAACTGAACTAGAACTGAACTAGAACTGAACTAGAACTGAACTAGAACAGAATTAGAACTGAACTAGAACTGAACTAGAACGAACTAGAACAGAACTAGAACAGAACTAGAACAGAACTAGAACAGAACTAGAACAGAACTAGAACAGAACTAGAACAGAACTAGAACAGAACTAGAACAGAACTAGAACAGAACTAGAACAGAACTAGAACAGAACTAGAACAGAACTAGAACAGAACTAGAACAGAACTAGAACAGAACTAGAACAGAACTAGAACGAACTAGAACAGAACTAGAACAGAACTAGAACAGAACTAGAACAGAACTAGAACAGAACTAGAACAGAACTAGAACAGAACTAGAACAGAACTAGAACAGAACTAGAACAGAACTAGAACAGAACTAGAACAGAACTAGAACAGAACTAGAACAGAACTAGAACAGAACTAGAACAGAACTAGAACAGAACTAGAACAGACTAGAACAGAACTAGAACAGAACTAGAACAGAACTAGAACAGAACTAGAACAGAACTAGAACAGAACTAGAACAGAACGAACAGAACTAGAACAGAACTAGACAGAACTAGAACAGAACTAGAACAGAACTAGAACAGAACTAGAACAGAACTAGAACAGAACTAGAACAGAACTAGAACAGAACTAGAACAGAACTAGAACAGAACTAGAACAGAACTAGAACAGAACTAGAACAGAACTAGAACAGAACTAGAACAAACTAGAGCAACTAGAACAGAACAGAACTAGAACAGAACTAGAACAGAACTAGAACAGAACTAGAACAGAACAAGACAGAACTAGAACAGAACTAGAACAGAACTAGAACAGAACTAGAACAGAACTAAACAGAACTAGAACAGAACTAGAACAGAACTAGAACAGAACTAGAACAGAACTAGAACAGAACTAGAACAGAACTAGAACTAGAACAGAACTAGAACAAACTAGAACAGAACTAGAACAGAACTAGAACAGAACAGAACTAGAACAGAACTAGAACAGAACTAGAACAGAACTAGAACAGAACTAGAACAGAACTAGAACAGAACTAGAACAGAACTAGAACAGAACTAGAACAGAACTAGAACGAACTAGAACAGAACTAGAACAGAACTAGAACAGAACTAGAACAGAACTAGAACTAGAACAGAACTAGACAGAACTAGAACAGAACTAGAACAGAACTAGAACAGAACTAGAACAGAACTAAACAGAACTAGAACAGAACCAGAATAGAACTAGAACTAAAACAGAACTAAACACAGAACTAGAACAGAATAGAACAGAACTAGAACAAACTAGAACAGAACTAGAACATAACTAGAACAAACTAAACAGAACTAGAACAGAACTAGAACAGAACTAAACAGAACTAGAACAGAACTAGAACAAACTAGAACAGAACTAGAACAGAACTAGAACAGAACTAGAACAGAACTAGAACAGAACTAAACTAGAACAGAACTAGAACAGAACTAGAACAGACTAGAACAGAACTAGAACAGAACTAGAACAGAACTAGAACAGAACTAGAACAGAACTAGAACAGAACTAGAACAGAACTAGAACAGAACTAGAACAGAACTAGACTAGAACAGAACTAGAACAGAACTAGAACAGAACTAGAACAGAACTAGAACAGAACTAGAACAGAACTAGAACAGAACTAGAACAGAACTAGAACAGAACTAGAACAGAACTAGAACAGAACTAGAACAGAACTAGAACAGAACTAGAACAGAACTAGAACAGAACTAGAACAGAACTAGAACAGAACTAGAACAGAACTAGAACAGAACTAGAACAGAACTAGAACAGAACTAGAACAGAACTAGAGAACAGAACTAGAACAGAACTAGAACAGAACTAGAACAGAACTAGAACTAGAACAGAACTAGAACAGCACTAGAACACACTAGAACAGAACTAGAACAGACTAGAACGACTAGAACAGAACTAGAACAGAACTAGAACAGAACTAGAACAGAACTAGAACAGAACTAGAACAGAACTAGAACAGAACTAGAACAGAACTAGAACAGAACTAGAACAGAACTAGAACAGAACTAGAACAGAACTAAACGAACTAGAACAGAACAGAACTAGAAAGAACTAGAAAAGAACTAGAACTGAACTAGAACTGAACTAGAACTAGAACAGAACTAGAGCAAACTAGAACAGAACTGAACTGAACTAGAACTGAACTAGAACTGAACTAGAACTGAACTAGAACTGAACTAGAACTGAACTAGAACTGAACTAGAACTGAACTAGAACTGAACTAGAACTGAACTAGAACTGAACTAGAACTGAACTAGAACAAGAACAGAACTAGAACAGAACTAGAACAGAACTAGAACAGAACTAGAACAGAACTAGAACAGAACTAGAACAGAACTAGAACAGAACTAGAACAGAACTAGAACAGAACTAGAACAGAACTAGAAAGAACTAGAACAGAACTAGAACAGAACTAGAACAGAACTAGAAAGAACTAGAACAGAACTAGAACAGAACTAGAACAGAACTAGAACAGAACTAGAAGAACTAGAACAGAACTAGAACAGAACTAGAACAGAACTAGAACATAACTAGAACAGAACTAGAACAGAACTAGAACAGAACAGAACTAGAACAGAACTAGAACAGCACTGTAACTGGAAAGAGGATTGTAAACTTCAGACTTTCAAAAGAAACCTTTTATAAAGTTTCACTTTAATTTAACGATCATGAAATTTGAAATTTATAAAAAAAAATAAACAAAGAGTATAAAAGTTTAACGCTTCACTAAATACCTCCAAGCAGTTAGTTATTGGTTAAAACATTTCTCTGTATATTGTGGTGATTTATAAAACAATGAAAAAAAAAAACTTTATAAAATTATAAACAAAAAATATATAAACAAATTTATGTAATATGTATTGAATCAAAACAAAACAAATTAGAGTATGTAGTAGGCTTGAATTAAATCCCAGCAAACGTACAAAGTTTTGAAAAAAAAAAAAAACTGAAAACACAAACAACTTGTGCATGGAAACGCCGCGTACTACATAAATTTTTAACTACCGCATGGAGAGTAGACTACAAAAAAGAAAAAAAAAAACTGTTTAAAACGTGACGCTTAAAATTAATTAAAATTCCTATTTGTGTCAATTATAAATTTTTTTGATATAAAAGTACAAGTGTTTTATTTTTAAGTTTTTGCCTTTTTAGGTTTCCGAACTATAAATTATGTTTTATAAATATTATTAATATGTTTTCTTAAGTAGTTTTTGCATAAAAATATGCAAATTATTGTCACCAAATAAATTTTACATGCAAGTATTGAATTTATTGATTTCTGTTTTAACCTTGAAATAAAAAGTTTATTTATGGTTAAATTTTTATTTAAAAACTGTTTTATTACTGTTTTTTTTTATACCAAATGGAAAATGGGCCAATGCCCCGTGTAAACGACCTTTAGTATTTTGGTTTTTTTGATGATTAAAATTCGATTTTGTTTTTATTAATATATTCAAAACGTGATCGGCAGTTAAAACAATTTATTGATTTAATATTAAACACAAGTCGTAAATAAGTTTTAAACATTTTAAAACTCAGAGATTTTGAAATGTAACTTCTTTAATTAATAAGAATATAAGAAGTAGGGTTCTATAGTTGAAACGAAAAGTCGACTTATCGACTTTTTTCATTTAGTTAAAAGTCGACTTTTCGACTTTTTGCATTTTATGAAAAGTCGATTTTTCGACTTTTCAACTTTTTTCATTTAAATAAAAGTCGACTTTTAGACTTTTCGACTATAAGTATTTTAAAATAGTCGACTTTTCGACTTTTCGATTTTTGACTATTTTCGACTTCTTTCTACTTTTTTCCCCACTATTTTTTGACTTTTTTTCGAGTTTTTCCGACTATTTTAGAGTTTTTGACTTTTTTTCCACTTTTTTAAAATTTATTACTATTTTGACTTGTTTCTACAATTTTCGATTTTTCGACTTTTTCCGACTTTTCGACTTTTTCCGACTTTTTTCGACTTTTTCCGACTTTTTTTCGACTTTTTACGACTTTTTACGACTTTTTACGACTTTTCGACTTTTTTCGACTTTCTTCGACTTTTTTCGACTTTATTCGACTTTTTTCGACTTATCGACTTTTTTTCGACTTTTCGACTTTCAGACTTTTCGACTTTTTTCCACTTTTATTCACAAAGTCGACTTTTCGACTTTTTTCACAGACGATAGTCGAGTTATCGACTTTTTTTGGAACAAATAGTCGACTTCGACTTTTCGACTTTTTTCGACAAAAAGTCGATTGTTCGATTATTTGAAAGTCGATTTATAGAACCCTAATAAGAAGAGCTTATTTTAAACAAAGTTGCTGAAAGCTACTGCTATTTTGTTAATGCTTCTTTTTCGAAAAAAGCATAATTGACAGCACTGCTTAAAGTCAAACGTGATGCCACCCTATTTCTGCATCAAAACTGCCAGATTTAGAACTGAATACATAAATTAAAACTGCTTTACTCGTATTTTTAAGCCAATAAATAATAATAATAATGTAATTTTCTGTACGGGAGCTTATATGGGAATCAATCATATGCCGATTCTCATAAAAGTCAGTAGATAGGTTTTGACTCATAAGAAACTTACTTATGTCGAATTTCATCTCAATGCTTGTACTTTTAAGCCAGTAATGAGCGTTAGAGTAATTTTCTGAAAGGGGCCTTATAGGGGGAGTACGTCAATTTGGTTAAGAGATGTCACCTCGCAAGGAACTTACTTCAGTCGAATTTCATCGCTATACCTGTATTTTGAATCCATTAAAGAGTGTTACTGTCATTTTCTGAAGGGGACCTTATATGGGGTTAGGGTCAATTATGGACCGATCCACATACAATTTTGTAGAGAGTTTTTGGTTCATAAGAGATTTGCTTATGTCAAATTTCATCGCTACACTCATATTTTTAAGCAAGTAATGAGCGTTAGAGTCATTTCCTGAAGGGAACGTTAAATGGGGGGTAGAGTCAATTTGGCAGGGAATTTTTGGCTCATATAAAACTTATTTATGTTGAATTTTATCGCTATAGTTACACTTTTAAAACATATATGCCCGTTAAGGCTGTTTTTCGGGGGTCCACTTGTATAGGGGCTATCCGAAAACGTGGACCGATATGCCCCATTTTCAATACTTTACCTATAGAGAATATTTCTGGAAATTTTCAACCCTCTAGCTTATTCCGTTCGGACTCTATCGTGTTTTCAACAGACAGACAGACGGACGGACATGGCTAGATCGTCTTAGAATTTAATAGGGACTCAGAATATATATACTTTAGTGGGTCTATGACGAATATTTCGATGTGTTACAAACGGAATGACAAAATCAATATATATATCTTTTTTGATGGTGGGTATAACAAATGGAGAAAAATACTTTCATAGTCCAGTTCTAATTCAGTTCTAGTTCAGTTCTAGTTCAGTTCTAGTTCAGTTGCTAGTTCAGTTCTAGTTCAGTTCTATTTCAGTTCTAGGTCAGTTCTAGTTTAGTTCTAGTTCAGTTCTAGTTCAGTTCTAGTTCAGTTTCTAGTCAGTTCTGTTCTGGTTCTGTTCTAGTTCTGTTCTAGTTCAGTTCTAGTTCAGTTCTAGTTCAGTTCTAGTTCAGTTCTAGTTCCAGTTCTAGTCAGTTCAGTTCTAGTTCCGTTCTAGTTCAGTCAGTTCTAGTTCAGTTCAGTCAGTTCTAGTTCAGTTCTAGTCAGTTCAGTTCGTCTAGTTCAGTCTAGTAGTTCTAGTTCAGTTCTAGTTCAAGTAGTTCGTTCTAGTCAGTTCTAGTTCAGTTCTAGTTCAGTTCTAGTTCAGTTCTAGTTCAGTTCTAGTTCAGTTCTAGTCAGTTCTAGTTCAGTTCTAGTTCAGTTCTAGTTCAGTTCTAGTTCAGTTCTAGTTCAGTTCTAGTTCAGTTCTAGTTCAGTTCTAGTTCAGTTCTAGTTCAGTTCTAGTTCAGTTCTAGTTCAGTTCTAGTTCAGTTCTAGTTCAGTTCTAGTTCAGTTCAGTTCTAGTTCAGTTCTAGTTCTAGTTCAGTTCTAGTTCAGTTCTAGTTCAGTTCTAGTTCAGTTCTAGTTCAGTTCTAGTTCAGTTCTAGTTCAGTTCTAGTTCAGTTCTAGTTCAGTTCTAGTTCAGTTCTAGTTCAGTTCTAGTTCTGTTCTAGTTCTGTTCTAGTTCTGTTCTAGTTCTGTTCTAGTTCTGTTCTAGTTCTGTTCTAGTTCTGCTCTAGTTTTGTTCTAGTTCTGTTCTAGTTCTGTTCTAGTTCTGTTCTAGTTCTGTTCTAGTTCTGTTCTAGTTCTGTTCCAGTTCAGTTCTAGTTCAGTTCTAGTTCTGTTCTAGTTCTGTTCTAGTACTGTTCTAGTTCTGTTCTAGTTCTGTTCTAGTTCTGTTCTAGTTCTAGTTCTGTTCTAGTTCTGTTCTAGTTCTGTTCTATTCTGTTCTAATTCTGTTCTAGTTCTGTTCTAGTTCTGTTCTAGTTCTGTTCTAGTTCTGTTCTAGTTCTGTTCTAGTTCTGTTCTAGTTCTGTTCTAGTTCTGTTCTAGTTCTGTTCTAGTTCTGTTCTAGTTCTGTTCTAGTTCTGTTCTAGTTCTGTTCTAGTTCTGTTCTAGTTCTGTTCTAGTTCTGTTCTAGTTCTGTTCTAGTTCTGTTCTAGTTCTGTTCTAGTTCTGTTCTAGTTCTGTTCTAGTTCTGTTCTAGTTCTGTTCTAGTTCTGTTCTAGTTCTGTTCTAGTTCTGTTCTAGTCTGTTCTAGTTCTGTTTCTAGTTCTGTTCTAGTTCTGTTCTAGTTCTGTTCTAGTTCTGTTCTAGTTCTGTTCTAGTTCTGTTCTAGTTCTGTTCTAGTTCTGTTCTAGTTCTGTTCTAGTTCTGTTCTAGTTCTGTTCTAGTTCTGTCTAGTTCTGTTCTAGTTCTGTTCTAGTTCTGTTCTAGTCTGTTCTAGTCTGTTCTAGTTCTGTTCTAGTTCTGTTCTAGTTCTGTTCTAGTTCTGTTCTAGTTCTGTTCTAGTTCTGTTCTAGTTCTGTTCTAGTTCTGTTCTAGTTCTGTTCTAGTTCTGTTTCTAGTTCTGTTCTAGTTCTGTTTCTAGTTCTGTTCTAGTTCTGTTCTAGTTCTGTTCTAGTTCTGTCTGTTCTAGTTCTGTTCTATGTCTGCTCTAGTTCTGCTTAGTTTCTGCTCTAGTTCTGCTTTTGTTCCGTTTTAGTTCTGTTCTAGTTCTGTTCTATGTCCGCTTCTAGTTCTGTTCTTGTTCCGTTTTTAGTTCGGTTCTAGTTTTGTTCTAGTACTGTTCTAGTTGTTCTAGATTCTGTTCTAGATCCACTGTATATAATTAATTCATTTTACAAAATCTACATAATATATTCACCATTCTTGATCTGGTTTTTCAATTCCTCTTCCTTATTGATAAAACTTTAGTTACCAAACTACATTCTAACATTTATTTTTTTTTTTTAATCAATTATACAAAACCTTATAAAGAAAGAAATATTGCACATGTTTTGAGATCGTTTTTACTAATTTAAAGTTTAAAAAAAAAAATCAAATGTTTTTGTAAAACTTACCTTAATCGTTATAATACTGCCGGCCAATGCAAAAATGTTACACAACATATGATACGAAGCCATTAACAAGGTGAGTGCGTGTGTTAAATGACTTAAAATCAATTGAACACTAAAGTAACAAATTGATAGAATTAAAACAATGTACAGGGGAGCCGGTTGAAAGCGTAATAATAGATTTTTTATAGGCATTTTGGAATGCAGGGAGTTGAGGTAGTAGATGTATGTGTATGTGTGTGAGGTTTTTTGATATAACAAAAAATAATAATAACTGAAAATAAAATAAAAAATTAAATAAATAAAATTAGTATAATTTAAATAAAAATTAAATAATAATAAAAATTAACAAAATAGGAAATAATTTAAAAAAAAATTGACTTTATGGTGGATGTAGGCACTTAGTGTCCGACCTTGACACCCGGATTAAAACTATTTTAAGTTTTAGCTTTGACAGCAGCAATAAACTTTAATATTCTTTAAGTCATTTGACAAACTGTCTAATAAATTCTCTTTTTTACACAAATTATAGAATTTTACAAAGATCTCGTCATAATTAACATAACACAGACAGATCATTAGAAGCTAACCGTTCCTAGATTATTAAAATTCTAATAATTAACTCAATGTTTTCCTGATTATTTTTAAAACAAAACATTTCCTCTTACAACATTATCCACTTCTCAAGCCAATGTAAACCTACATACGCGTTTACACGTGAGAAAAATATTTAATTACCATACAAAAAAAAATCTATTCTACCCTTGAGGATGTTATTCTATTTAAAAAACCATGACGTTTTTATTTCTTTAGAGAATTTTTTTTTTTTTTAAATTAAAATTTCACGTTACGCTTCAACGAATTAACATTTAACGTAATTGTTTAAAATAATCGATTATTATTGTAATTGTAAAAGTTAAAATTGCAATTTTGTATTTTTATATGTTAAACACATGTGATATCATTATAAAGGATTGACTGAGAATTTAAATCAATTATTGTTGGTGTTGCCATAAAGTGTTGTAAAATTTATTTCGAATTTTTTCGTGAAACTAATATATTTTATTATAATTTAATGTAACACATTAAAAGAATTTTAAAATGTTTTTAGTTTTTTTTTTGATTAAGATGTCAAACACATATTCTCACCTAGTAATGGAGGAGTGGAACTAGAAGATGTCAAATCGTTGAATGCTAAACATTACTGTTTTGGAAAAAAGCTTAGTAGACATCACTGCTTCATTAAAAGCTATACTACAGTTGAAGTTTAGTTCTAGTTCTGTTCTAGTTCAGATCTAGTTCAGATCTAGTTCAGATCTAGTTTCAGATCTAGTTCAGTTCTAGTTCAGTTCTAGTTCAGTTCTAGTTCAGTTATGTTCTAGTTCAGTTCAGTTTAGTTCAGTTCTAGTTCAGTTCTAGTTCAGTCTACTCAGTTCTAGTTCAGTTCTAGTTCAGTTCTATTTCAGTTCTAGTTCAGTTCTAGTTCAGTTCTAGTTCAGTTCTAGTTCAGTTCTAGTTCTGTTCAAGTTCTGTTCTAGTTCTGTTCTAGTTCTGTTCTAGTTCTGTTCTAGTTCTGTTCTAGTTCTATTATAGTTCTGTTCTAGTTCTGTTCTAGTTCAGTTCTAGTTCAGTTCTAGTCCAGTTCTAGTTCAGTTCTAGTTCAGTTCTAGTTCAGTTCTAGTTCAGTTCTAGTTCAGTTCTAGTTCAGTTCTTGTTAAGTTCTAGTTCAGTTCTAGTTCAGTTCTAGTTCAGTTCTAGTTCAGTTCTAGTTCAGTTCTAGTTCAGTTCTAGTTAAGTTCTAGTTAAGATCTAGTTCAGTTTTAGTTCAGTTCTAGGTCAGTTCTAGTTCAGTTCTAGGTCAGTTCTAGTTCAGTTCCAGTTCAGTTCTAGTTCAGTTCTAGTTCTGTTCTAGTCCTAGTCCTAGTACTGTTCTAGTCCTAGTTCTGTTTGTTCTAGTTATGTTCTAGTTCTGTTCTAGTTCTGTTCTAGTTCTGTTCTAGTTCTGTTCTAGTTCGTTCTAGTTCTGTTCTAGTTCTGTTCTAGTTCTGTTCTAGTTCTGTTCTAGTTCTGTTCTAGTTCTGTTCTAGTTCTGTTCTAGTTCTAGTTCTGTTCTAGTTCTGTTCTAGTTCTGTTCTAGTTCTGTTTAGTTCTGTTCTAGTTCTGTTCTAGTTCTGTTCTAGTTCTGTTCTAGTTAGTTCTAGTTCTGTTCTAGTTCTGTTCTAGTCTGTTCTAGTTCTGTTCTAGTTCTGTTCTAGTTCTGTTCTAGTTCTGTTCTAGTTCTGTCTGTTCTAGTTCTGTTCTAGTTGTTCTAGTTCTGTTCTAGTTCTGTTATAGTTCTGTTCTAGTTCTGTTCTAGTTCTGTTCTAGTTCTGTTCTAGTTCTGTTCTAGTTCTGTTCTATTTCTGTTCTAGTTCTGTTCTAGTTCTGTTCTAGTTCTGTTCAAGTTCTGTTCTAGTTCTGTTCTAGTTCTGTTCTAGTTCTGTTCTAGTTCTGTTCTAGTTCTGTTCTAGTTCTGTTCTAGTTCTGTTCTAGTTCTGTTCTAGTTCTGTTCTGTTCTAGTTCTGTTCTAGTTCTAGTTCTAGTTCTGTTCTTAGTTCTGTTCTAGTTTGTTCTAGTTCTGTTCTAGTTCTAGTATGTTCTGTTCTAGTTCTGTTCTAGTTCTGTTCTAGTTCTGTTCTAGTTCTGTTCTAGTTCTGTTCTAGTTCTGTTCTAGTTCTGTTCTAGTTCTGTCTAGTTCTGTTCTAGTTCTGTTCTAGTTCTGTTCTAGTTCTGTTCTAGTTCTGTTCTAGTTCTGTTCTAGTTCTGTTCTAGTTCTGTTCTAGTTCTGTTCTAGTTCTGTTCTAGTTCTGTTCTAGTTCTGTTCTAGTTCTGTTCTAGTTTGTTCTAGTTTGTTCTAGTTCTGTTCTAGTTCTGTTCTAGTTCTGTTCTAGTGTTCTAGTTCTGTTCTAGTTCTGTTCTAGTTCTGTTCTAGTTCTGTTCTAGTTCTGTTCTAGTTCTGTTCTAGTTCTGTTCTAGTTCGTTCTAGTTCTGTTCTAGTTCTGTTCTAGTTCTGTTCTAGTTCTGTTCTAGTTCTGTTCTAGTTCTTCTAGTTCTGTTCTAGTTCTGTTCTAGTTCTGTTCTAGTTCTGTTCTAGTTCTGTTCTAGTTGTTCTAGTTCTGTTCTAGTTCTGTTCTAGTTCTGTTTTCTAGTTCTGTTCTAGTTCTCTTCTAGTTCTGTTCTAGTTCTGTTCTAGTTCTGTTCTAGTTCTGTTCTAGTTCTCTTCTAGTTCTGTTCTAGTTCTGTTCTAGTTTGTTCTAGTTCTGTTCTAGTTCTAGTTCTGTTCTAGTTCTGTTCTAGTTCTGTTCTAGTTCTGTTCTAGTTTTGTTCTAGTTCTGTTCTAGTTCTGTTCTAGTTCTGTTCTAGTTCTGTTCTAGTTCTGTTCTAGTTCTGTTCTAGTTCTGTTCTAGTTCTGTTCTAGTTCTGTTCTAGTTCTGTTCTAGTTCTGTTCTAGTTCTGTTCTAGTTCTGTTCTAGTTCTGTTCTAGTCTGTTCTAGTTCTGTTCTAGTTCTGTTCTAGTTTCTGTTCTAGTTCTGTTCTAGTTCTGTTCTAGTTCTGTTCTAGTTCTGTTCTAGTTCTGTTCTAGTTCTGTTCTAGTTCTGTTCTAGTTCTGTTCTAGTTCTGTTCTAGTTCTGTTCTGGTTCTCTTCTAGTTCTGTTCTAGTTCTGTTCTAGTTCTGTTCTAGTTCTGTTCTAGTTCTGTTCTAGTTCTCTTCTAGTTCTGTTCTAGTTCTGTTCTAGTTCTGTTCTAGTTCTCTTCTAGTTCTGTTCTAGTTCTGTTCTAGCTCTGTTCTAGTTCTGTTCTAGTTCTGTTCTAGTCCTGTTCTAGTTCTGTTCTAGTTCTAGCTCTTTTATCTCAAGACATTGAGAAAAAAGTGGTTAGTCTAGATCGAACTTTATCTTATAAATATAAAACGCGCAATTTTTATATCACTATTTTAAAGTATTTTTCCTTTTATTAAGTTTCTTTCTTTTTCACCTTGCAAGCGTAAACCTACGAAATAAATTCGCAATTGTCCATTCAATTAACATGTTTTTTATCTGAGTGTATTTTAATTTTTCACAGTTCCATTGTTAGTAATAATTATTGTCACAATTATTGATTGTCGTCGCCTCTCCCAAGTAAGATTTTATTTTTAGCTACAAATTTTTATTTATATAGAAAATTTTATTTTAATTAACAGTTAAACAGAAACTCAAGAAACCTTTGGTGGGGGTGATTCCATAAGAATGAAATAGATTGACCATAGTAGAGGCTATAGGTTAACTTTAGTCCAGTCAATAGATCCACTGTAGTCCAAACTAAAGACTGACTATATTCTAGACTATAGACTGCCTGTAGTCCAAATTATAGACTGAATATATAGTCCAGTCTATAGTCCACACTTTCGACTAATTATAGTTCAGACTATTGATTTACTATAATCCTTAATATAGAATGACTATAGTCCAGATTGTAGACTAACTGTAGTCCAAACTATAGACCAGACTATAGATTGACAATAGCCCAGAATATAAACTGACTATAATCCAGAATATAGACTGACTGTAGTCCTGAATTTAGACTGACAATAGTCCAGACTATAGACTGACTGTAGTCCAAAATATAGACTGAATATATTTATGTATACTAACTATAGAAATGTCGGTTTTTATGGAATCACCCATAATTAGGCTTGACTAGTTAGTGGGCCAACATCTTTAAAAAATTAACACATGTCTATCGACATGTCTGTATATCAGTGTGTAAACTTAATAATTAACATATCAAATAAATGTCATCTACTTCCCTAAACCAACAAAAACAATGTGAAAACGTAAATAGAAAATGTGTAATATTAAGTTAAGAGAGCAATAGTATTTGAATTGTGCCGCTTAATGAGCATTAAGGGGAATTTTACTTCATATCTGGAGTAGGTACCCTTAAGAAAAAATATTTTTGTATAAATCTAAAACTCGGAAATGTATAAGACATTTCATTAAAAAAATTACACTCACTCACTCTCTCTCATTGCACTTTTCCTTAATTATGTCAAGTTCAACGGTTCTAAAACCAATTAGAGCCAGTTAGTTTTAATTAAATTAAAATATTACAACAACAAAAAATAAAATTCGCACAATAACCTGCTATAACCAGTTGCTTTTTTTTGTTGCATTTTATTATTATTTATTTTTTAAATGTTTGTATATACAATAAATTAAACAAATATTTATACGATTAGCGTCGAAAAAAGAAGAGATAAGCATTTGATTGCCATTTGATCTGTATAAAATTGAAGAAGTCTGATATTGAATATAATGAATGATAAAAATAGCAATTTGTCATACGAACATGATTTTGAATAAAATTTATCGTATAGGCTAACGATTTTAGAAAATTAATAATATAAATAAAGTTTATTTTTAAAATGGTGGACTAGATCTTTAAGAGAAAGACAGACACTTTCTTTTTCTTGCCATCTAATCAAGGTCATAGTCTAGACTATAGACTTATTATAGTACAAACTGCGGATTGGCTAATATATAAGCAATATACTATAGAGTGGCTATAGTCCAGACTATAGGCTGACTATAGTCCAGAATATAGGCTGACTATAGTCCAGACTATAGACTAACTGTCGTCCAGTCTATAGACTAACTATAGTCCAGACTATAGTATAGACTAACTATAGACAAACAATAGTCCAGACTATAGACAAATTATAGTCCAGACTATAGACAAACTATAGTCCAGACTATAGACAAACTATAGTCCAGATTATAGACAAACTTTAGTCCAGCATATAGACTGAATATAGTCCAGAATATAGACTGAATATAGCCCAGACATTAGACTGACTATAGTCTAGACTATAGACTGACTATAGTCCAGTCTATAGACTGACAATAGTCCAGATTATAGACTCACTATATTTCAGACTATAGACTGACTATAGTCCCAGACTATGGACTAACTATAGTCCAGACTATATACAAACTATAGTCCAGACTATAGACAAACTATAGTCCAAACTATGGACATACTACAGTCCAGACTATAGACTGTCTATAGTCTAGAGTATAGACTAACTATAGTCCATACTATAGACAAACTATAGTCCCAGACTATAGACAAACAATAGTCCAGACTATAGACAAACTATAGTCCAGACTAAAGACAAACTATAGTCCAGACTATAAACAAACTATAGTCCAGTCTATAGACAAACTATAGTCCAGAATATAGACTGACTATAGTCCAGACATTTAGACTGACTGTAGTTCAGACTATAGACAAACTATAGTCCATAGGGAATAGGGAATCTATAGGCTGAGATATAGTCAGTCTATAGTCTGGACTATAGTCAGTCTATAGAAGGAACTATAGTCCGTCTATAGACTGACTATAGTCAGACTATAGACTGACTATATCTCAGCCTATAGACTCCCTATAGCTCAGCCTATAGACTGACTATAGCCCAGACTGACTATATTCCAGACTATAGTCCTGACTATAGTCCAGACTATAGACTGACTATATTCCAGACTATAGACTGACTATAGTCCAGACTATAGAAAATTATAGTCCAAACTATAGACTAACTATAGTCCAGACTATAGACTGACTATAGTTTAGTCTATAGATTGATAGATAAACTATGGTCCAGACTGACTGGAGTACAGACTATACTGACTATAGTCCAGACTGTAGACTGAATATAGTTCAGACTATAAACTGATTATAGTCCAGACTATAGACTTACTCTAGCCAGACTATAGACTGACTATAGTCCTGGCTATAGACTAATTATAGTCCATACTATAGACTAACTATAGTCCAGACTATAGACTAACTATATTCCAGACTAAGTATATACTGAAATTATTAAAATAAGAAATTCAACAAATTATGAATTCATTCCTTTATATAACTATAATATGATTATAATGACATACTAATAAGTACATTATTGTGCTAAATAATAAAACTATAACAATTGTTATCTATATCATATACATATGTTCTTGTGTCTTTGATTTTTTATATAATTTTGTGTTAATTAAACTGAGTTAAGTCCCGCTTATCACTGAATATCACTAAAAGATATGTTAGGAAAAAAGTGAGTCTACTATCATACAGTCACACTTAGTAACTATAGTTTTTTTTCTTAGAAAGATAGTTACTAGGTTTAGTTAAAATATCAACATATTCTTATCATGAATTTTAGTCTAAACAAACATAGGCTCTTCCATTAAGCAAAATGCCTCTGAAGACAATATTTAGTTTGTCAATAGATTAATATCTCAGTTGTTTGAAGTGAGGGTTAACTTTATTTAATTGATATTGAAAAAGTGAAGTGATAACTGTAAGACTATGACAAATTGTCTGAGAAATTTGATAAGAACATTTTCAGTTTTAGCGGCAATTAATTAACTTAAAGAATATTTGCGGTTTATTATCAGAAATTAAAAAAATAATTAATATATTTATTTATACTATTCATATAGTAAAGGGTAAGTTTTTGACTTAAGTAATTACAGAAGTACTTAGTTAATTTATTTGTTTACATTATAAATTATGATTTATGAAGTGAAAATAATATTAATTAATGTCTAACTATAGTCCAAACTATGGACTGACTATTGTTCATACTATAGACTCACTATAGTCCAGACTCAGGATTGAATATTGTCAAAACTATAGACTGATTATAGTCTAGAATATAGACTGACTATAGTCGAGAGCATAGACTACTTATAACCAAACAATAGACTTACTATAAACAAACTATAGTCCAGACTATAAACAAACTTATAGTCCAGACTATAGACAAACTATAACAAACTATAGTCTAGACTATGGACCAACTATAGTTTAGGACTATACAACTGACTATAATTCAGACTATTGACGGACTACAGTCCAGATTATAGACTAATTGTAGACTGAATATAGTCCAGACTATATATCGACTATAGTCAACCTATAAACTGACTATAGACTAGACTATAGACCAACTATAGCTCACACTATAGTCAAACTATAGTCCAGACTATAGTCAAACTATAGTGCCCAGACTATAGACAAACTATAGTCCAAACTATGGACAAACTATAGTCTAGACTATGGACTTACTATGGACCAGACTATAACTGACTATATTCAGACTATTGACTGACTACAGTCCAGACTATAGACTAACTGTAGACTGAATATAGTCCAGACTATATACCGACTATAGTCCAGACTATATACTGACTATAGACCAGACTATCGACAAACTATAGTCCAGAATATAGACTAACTATATTCCGGGCATTAGACTGAATATAGTGCAGACTATAGACTAACTATAGTCCAGACTATAGACTAACAATATTCCAGACTATAGACAAACTATAGTCCAGACTATAGACTGACTATAATTCAGTCTATAGACAAACTATAGTACACACTATAGACTGATTATAGTCCAGACTATAGACAGACTATAGTCCAGACTATATACTGACTATAGTCCAGACTATAGACAGTCTACAATCCAAACAATACACTAACTATAGTCTAGATTATAAACCGTCTATAGTGAAGACTATAGGCTGTCTAGAGTTCAGCACATTGACTGACAATAGTCCTGACTATAGACTGACTATTATCCAGACTATAGGCGGACTATTGTTCAGACTTTAGACTCGCTATTGTACAGACTAAAGACTCAATATTGTCCAGACTGAAGATTATAGGCTGACTAGAGTCCAGGCCTTTGAGGGACTATGTTCGGATTATAGTCCAGATTATAGACGTACTATACTACCGACTATATACTGACTACCTGCAGCCTCTAGACAGACTATTGTCTAGACTATAAACTGACTATAGTGTAACCTATAGACTCACTATAGAACAGACTATAGACTTACTTTACCGCAGACTACAGACTCACTATAAACCAGACCATAAAGTAAAATTTCTTTTAAAATGTTAGATTTAAACAGAAGTTTAAGATTAATTATCACATTGTTTAGTCAAAAACTGACCCTTAGTCTACTAGGTTTTCAAACCTGTTAATAAACCGCAAATATATAAACAAAGTTTAAAGTGATAGTGCACAATGGGACAAGTGAATACAAGTTTAATAAAACTGAATATATGAAAACATTTTGGTTAAACGTTAAAACTTAGAATTTAAAACTATTAAATTATGCAAATTTCTTCTATATCTAACTGAATTTATGAAAGATTTTGCTTAGTTAACAATATAGTTAATTTATTTAATTATTTTATTATAATGCTTAAATAAAAACAAAAACAATTTATAGGAATTATTTTGCAAAAAAAAAAAAAAAAAAAAAAACATTATTTTAATTCAATTTTAAATAACATGATGCAGCAATATTTAAGGCCAATGTATAGAGTCAAATATATGGATATCTTCATGACAACAAACAATTGTTAACAATTTAATTTCATATTTTTTATATTGTATTGAAATTTATGTAAATTAATCTTATAAAAAATAATATTAAGTGATTTGTTTTGTTTATGGAGAAATGTTTGCAAAAAAAAAGATTTCACCTAAATATTATTTCAAAAAAAATTTCTAGAAATAAAAGGTTAACGCCTACATTTTGAAAAAAAAAACTGCTACTAGCTTTTTTTGCTTTGACCAGTGTATACTATGTTTTTTTTTTTCTTAAGAAATTATAATTTAATTTGTTTAAATGAGCAGAAATTTACGATGCTCATGATGATGTTGACTTCTACTATATAGTGACTGTTAAGAAAAAATAAAAATGTGTGTCAATATCTAGTATACGAGTTTTAAAATATAAACAAAATCAGTTTCAGTTTTGCTTTAAAGCGTTATTTGCTATTCTTACACTGAAAAAAAATGTATGTTAAATAATACAATGGAGATTATGCTTTAGCTGAAAAAGTAGAAGCTATAGACTGATTATAATCCAGACTATGAAACGACTATACTCCAGACTATAAACATAATGTAGACAAGATTATATTCAGACTTTAGACCACACTGTAGGCTGACTATAGACCAGACTATAGACTGTCTATAGTCCAGACTATAGAGTGACTATAGTCCAGACTATAGAGTGACTATAGTCCAGACTATAGAGTGACTATAGTCCAGACTATAGAGTGACTATAGTCCAGACTGTAGAGTGACTATAGTCCAGACTATGACTGAATAGAGTCCAGACTATAGACTGACTATAGTCCAGACTATAGACTGGCTATAGTCCAGACTATAGACTGAATATAGTCCAGACTATAGACTGACTATAGTCCAGACTATAGACTGACTATAGTCCAGACTATAGACTGACTATAGTCCAGACTATAGACTGACTATAGTTCAGACAATAGATTGACTATAATCCAGATTATAGAAATACTATAGTCCAGACTATAGACTAGCTATAGTACAGACTATAGACTGACTATAGTCCAGACTAAAGACTGACTATAATCCAGACTATAGACTGGCTATAGATTGACTATAATCCAGACCGTAGAATGCTATAGTCCACACTATCGACTAACTATAGTCAAGAGTGACTATAGTCCAGGCTATAGACTGACTATAGTCCAGACAATAGATTGACTATAATCCAGATTGTAGAAAATACTATAGTCCAGACTATAGACTAGCTATAGTACAGACTATAGACTGACTATAATCCAGACTAAAGACTGACTATAATCCAGACTATAAACTGACTATATATTGACTATAATCCAGACTGTGGAATGACTATAGTCCAGACTATAGACTAACTATAGTCCAGAATATAGACTAGCTATAGTACAGACTATAAACTGACTATATTCCAGAATATAGACTGACTATAGTCCAGACTAAAGACTGACTACAGTCCAGACAAAAGACTGACTATAGTTCAGACTATAGTCCAGAATAAAGACTGACTATAGTCCAGAACGTAGAATGGCTATCGTCCAGACTATAGACTACCTATAGTACAGACTTTAATCCAGAATATAGACTGATTATAGTTCAAACTATAGACCAGACTATAGACTGACTATAGTCCAGACTAGATTGACTATAGTCCAGACTATAGACGGACTATAGTCCAGACTGTGGAATGACTTTAGTCCAGACTATAGTTCAGAATATAGAATGACTAAAGACCAAATTATTGGCTTACTATAGACTTATTAAAGACCAGATTATTGACTTACTATAGTCCAGAATATAGACTAACTATATTTCAGACCCTAGATCAAACTATAGCTCATACTCCAGACTATAAACATAATGTAGACAAGATTATATTCAGACTTTTAGACTGTAGGCTGACTATAGACCAGACTATAGACTGTCTATAGTCCAGACTATAGAGTGACTATAGTCTAGAATATAGACTGACTATAGTCTAGACTATAGACTGACTATAGTCCAGACTATAGACTGACTGCAGTCCAGACTACAGATTAACTGTAGACCAGACTATAGATTGACTGTAGGTCAGACTATAGACTGACTATAGTCTAGACTATAGACTGACTATAGTCCATACTATAGACTGACTATAGTCCATACTATAGACTGATTATAGAATGTCTGTAGTCCAGTCTATAGACCGACTTCAGTCGATACTATTGACTAACTAGTCGAAACTATTGACTGACTATAGTCGAGACTATAGACTGACTATATTCCAACCTATAGACTGACTATAGTCCATACTATAGGCGGACTAGATTATAGACTAACTATAGTCCAGATTATATTGCTTATAGTCCAGACTATTGACTGTTTTAGTTCATTCTATAAACTGGAGACAGTCCAGACTGTAGAATGACTATTGTCCAGGCTTTGGACCAACTATAGACTATAAACTGTAAATGTTTTTACTGACATTTTTTCGCCCAGATTTGACACAATGTGACCTTACTTTAAAAAAAAAATAATTTTAAAATTATTCAAATTTTAAAAATTCATTTGTTAACATAATTAAATATTTAAAGCCAAAAAATTTACAACCTCGACTCGAATAATATCAAAAACAAATACCCATCCGTTAGACAATTTAATAATGACTTTAAAATAATAAAAATAACTGTCATTTAAAACATTTAATACACATTTAAATTAAAACAATTTTGTCACAAATTTAAACATTTTCAAAACAAGTAGCACCTAATGCTTGACAGACAGACAGACTGAGAGACGAGCAGTGTATTAAACTGAGGGCTGGATGATTAGTTTAGTACTAATTATTTATTCAAATAACGATTTTCGCGTAATATGATTTTGGAGGGGTGGCAGTGTTTTTTTTTTTTTTTAACGTACTAGTACAACAATAAAATGACCCTCAAATGACCTTAAACATATGTATTTATAATCAGAATACCAATTATAAACATTAATGTAATAAACTGTTGATAAAGTAAATTTATAAAGTTGTAAAAAACCGAAAAAAGTTAAAATTAAAATACATATATTTTTTTCAATACAGGCCAGGGACCTTAAAATATTGAACGCAAAATTGCATTAAATTTTTAACGTTTAAACAAAAATGTTTCGAAAAAATTATAAATTTATATGCAAAACACACAATTCTTAACTGGCCAAAAGCTATTTAAGCAAAAAACAACAACACTTTTTCAAAATTTCGTCACTCTCAATTAATAAAATAATAAAAAAATGTAAACAAAAATAATAAATTAATCTTTTTTTTTTTTTTTCTCCAATACCCATAAATCATGTGAAAGCAGTTATATTGTCAAAGAAAGAATAAATTTTGTTTATTTAAAAATAAATTTAAGAAACATTAAACTTTTTGAAAAAAAGGTCAAAAGTTCAAAGGTAAATAATAATAAGAAGAAAAACCGGTACAAGGACAACATTGTTTATTAAAGCTAGGGATGCCATATGTAGTAAGAATGTTCAATTGTAAACAAATAGCAAAAATTGAAGGAGGCAACCTTGTATAGCTTAGGATGCCATATGAAATGTAAAACTTTGATAGCGTTGCCCATATATTAAGTAGTTTTTAAGAGCACTACAAAGCCTGCTAATGGTTCAAATTGTAGTGACTTGGTTTTGATTTTAAAAACTTTTAATGCTATTTATGTCTTTAAACAGTTTATTTAAAGAAAACACATTTATCAACAAGTGTTTCAATTCGATTTTTTTTTTTTATAAAATTCCTCTAAAATGTGGTTTTTTTTTTATAAAAGTCTATTCTTATCAGTAAAATTATATACTGCAATTTGTAGGTAGGAATATAATTATTTGTAGAAATTAAGCACGTGAATGAGTCACACTTGTGGAACAAGTAGAAATATTACGTAGTAGGTACATATTTATAAAAAGTGCAAGTACTGCTGTTGAACTCAATAATAAAATTAATAAAAATTATTATAGATAATTGAAAAAAGTGTAGTCAAAATGTCTAGAAAGGTAATTAGGTTCGCATGGTTATCTATAAACAAGTTAAATATTAGAAATTAGGATATTTCCATATTGATTTCTATGATTCTAGAGCATATAACGGAATATATAAAAAAAATTTACCTAAGAAAGACTTCACTTTTAGGTCAGTTCTAGTTTAGTTGTAGTTCAGTTCTAGTTCTAGTTAAGTTCTAGTTCAGTTCTAGTTCAGTTCTAGTTCAGTTCTAGTTCAGTTCTAGTTCAGTTTACTCAGTTAGTTCAGTCTAGTTCAGTTCTAGTTCAGTTCTAGTTCAGTTCTAGTTCAGTTCTAGTTCAGTTCTAGTTCAGTTCTAGTTCAGTTCTAGTTCAGTTCTAGTTCAGTCTAGTTCAGTTCTAGTCGTTCTAGTTCAGTTCTAGTCAGTTCTAGTTCAGTTCTAGTTCAGTTCTAGTTCAGTTCTAGTTCAGTTCTAGTTCAGTTCTAGTTCAGTTCTAGTTCAGTTCTAGTTCAGTTCTAGTTCGTCTAGTTCAGTTCTAGTTCAGTTCTAGTTCAGTTCTAGTTCAGTTCTAGTTCAGTTCTAGTTCAGTTCTAGTTCAGTTCTAGTTCAGTTCTAGTTCAGTTCTAGTTCAGTTCTAGTTCAGTTCTAGTTCAGTTCTAGTTCAGTTCTAGTTCAGTTCTATTTCAGTTCTAGTTCAGTTCTAGTTCAGTTCTAGTTCAGTTCTAGTTCAGTTCTAGTTCAGTTCTAGTTCAGTTCTAGTTCAGTTCTAGTTCAGTTCTAGTTCAGTTCTAGTTCAGTTCTAGTTCAGTTCTAGTTCAGTTCTAGTTCAGTTCTAGTTCAGTTCTAGTTCAGTTCTAGTTCAGTTCTAGTTCAGTTCTAGTTCAGTTCTAGTTCAGTTCTAGTTCAGTTCTAGTTCAGTTCTAGTTCAGTTCTAGTTCAGTTCTAGTTCAGTTCTAGTTCAGTTCTAGTTCAGTTCTAGTTCAGTTCTAGTTCAGTTCTAGTTCAGTTCAGTTTAGTTCAGTTCTAGTCAGTTCTAGTTCAGTTCTAGTTCAGTTCTAGTTCAGTTCTAGTTCAGTTCTAGTTCAGTTCTAGTTCATTTCTAGTTCAGTTCTAGTTCAGTTCTAGTTCAGTTCTAGTTCAGTTCTAGTTCAGTTCTAGTTCAGTTCTAGTTCAGTTCTAGTTCAGTTCTAGTTCAGTTCTAGTTCAGTTCTAGTTCAGTTCTAGTTCAGTTCTAGTTCAGTTCTAGTTCAGTTCTAGTTCAGTTCTAGTTCAGTTCTAGTTCAGTTCTAGTTCAGTTCTAGTTCAGTTGTAGTTCAGTTGTAGTTCAGTTGTAGTTCAGTTCTAGTTCAGTTCTAGTTCAGTTCTAGTTCAGTTCTAGTTCAGTTCTAGTTCAGTTCTAGTTCAGTTGTAGTTCAGTTGTAGTTCAGTTGTAGTTCAGTTCTAGTTCAGTTCTAGTTCAGTTCTAGTTCAGTTCTAGTTCAGTTCTAGTTCAGTTCTAGTTCAGTTCTAGTTCAGTTCTAGTTCAGTTGTAGTTCAGTTCTAGTTCAGTTCTAGTTCAGTTCTAGTTCAGTTCTAGTTCAGTTCTAGTTCAGTTCTAGTTCAGTTCTAGTTCAGTTCTAGTTCAGTTCTAGTTCAGTTCTAGTTCAGTTCTAGTTCTGTTCTATAGTAAAATATATTTTCGATTTTTTGCCAAATCATTTTGAAAAACCTCTATTATTTAAATTTTAAATTAATGTTGTGTATCAAGTCTATTATTATTACTGGTTTATTTTTATAGACTCTCAAAGTACCGATTGCGTTAAATTTGGCAAAAAGCCAATAATATTTATTTCGTTTCTTCTATTAATTCCAACACAAATCAACAATTGACTAACTTTTATTTAAAATGAAACATTTAAGAAAATACTAACAATTAAAAAACTGAAACAAGTAGAAGTAAACTATTAAACTGACGTCATCTTAATAAAATTGTTAAATTTTTTTTTAAACAAAGTGCAGAATTCTGTCTAAAAATTAATGTTGTGTGAAGTTGAGATTTATTCTTCATTTTTGGGAAAAAAATTATATAAAATATAATAATAAACTAAATAACAGTTGTGTTTAATTAACTTTAATTGCGTCGATTTAAATAAAACATTTAGTTATTGGAAATTCCAAAACATAATTTACGAGTTATCTACAAATTACAATTTCAAATTTCGGTTTAACTGTAATAAGTTTTCTAGGCAAAAAAGTTTGTACCTATTTTAATATGTTTCGAATTCAAGCAGTTTTCGAGATACTGAGTAATCAGTTCATGTGCAGAAATATTATGTCTATATTTTATTTTTATACATATGTATATACATATGTATGTATGGCTAAGTATATTAATCTACTAAACACTCATATGTTTTATCACCAGGCAGGCTATTAGATAGTACATGTTCGTTTCGAGATATAGTGTTTTCTTGTTATTTTGTATTATTGTTCTTTTATTAGATTTTGAAGCAAACACATAAAAATTAGATTTATTAAAGCAGCCAATTATATACATACGATATACTAATATCTTTTTGCTGTTCTCTGATCTATTTTTAAAATCGCTGTCTAATTAAAAGTGTCACTGAACTCTGCGTTAGTGGAAATTTTAGCAGTTTTCGAGATATTTTTATCACATTTTTCGGTAGATTTGTTGTTATTTAAAAAAAAATATATGACAATAATTTTAAATATTTTATCAACCGATTTTCAAAATACCTGAAATGTTGCAGACAAACTTGGGCAAACAAATAGACTTTTCGAAAAATAAAAACTTTTTTACCTTGTGGTTCTAATTATTTGACTAGTGTAGACTATAGTCTGTAGTCTAGTCTATAGTCTAATCTTTTTCTAGTCTATGGTCTAGCCCATAGTCTAGTCTATAGTCTAGTCTATAGTCTAGTACATAGACTATTTTTAGTCTAGTCCATAGTCTAGTCTATAGTCTAGTCTATAGTCTAGTCTATAGTCTAGTCTATAGTCTAGTCTATAGTCTAGTCTATAGTCTAGTCTATAGTCTAGTCTATAGTCTAGTCTATAGTCTAGTCTATAGTCTAGTCTATAGTCTAGTCTATAGTCTAGTCTATAGTCTAGTCTATAGTCTAGTCTATAGTCTAGTCTATAGTCTAGTCTATAGTCTAGTCTATAGTCTAGTCTATAGTCTAGTCTATAGTCTAGTCTATAGTCTAGTCTATAGTCTAGTCTATAGTCTAGTCTATAGTCTAGTCTATAGTCTAGTCTATAGTCTAGTCTATAGTCTAGTCTATAGTCTAGTCTATAGTCTAGTCTATAGTCTAGTCTATAGTCTAGTCTATAGTCTAGTCTATAGTCTAGTCTATAGTCTAGTCTATAGTCTAGTCTATAGTCTAGTCTATAGTCTAGTCTATAGTCTAGTCTATAGTCTAGTCTATAGTCTAGTCTATAGTCTAGTCTATAGTCTAGTCTATAGTCTAGTCTATAGTCTAGTCTATAGTCTAGTCTATAGTCTAGTCTATAGTCTAGTCTATAGTCTAGTCTATAGTCTAGTCTATAGTCTAGTCTATAGTCTAGTCTATAGTCTAGTCTATAGTCTAGTCTATAGTCTAGTCTATAGTCTAGTCTATAGTCTAGTCTATAGTCTAGTCTATAGTCTAGTCTATAGTCTAGTCTATAGTCTAGTCTATAGTCTAGTCTATAGTCTAGTCTATAGTCTAGTCTATAGTCTAGTCTATAGTCGTCTATGTCTAGTCTATAGTCTAGTCTATAGTCTAGTCTATAGTAGTCTAGTCTATCTATCAGTCTAGTCTATAGGCTAGTCTATAGTCTATTCTATAGTCTAGTCTATAGTCTAGTCTATAGTCTAGTCTATAGTCTAGTCTATAGTCTAGTCTATAGTCTAGTCTATAGTCTAGTCTATAGTCTAGTCTATAGTCTAATCTATAGTCTAGTCTATAGTCTAGTCTATAGTCTAGTCTATAGTCTAGTCTATAGTCTAGTCTATAGTCTAGTCTATAGTCTAGTCTATAGTCTAGTCTATAGTCTAGTCTATAGTCTAGTCTATAGTCTAGTCTATAGTCTAGTCTATATTCTAGTCATATCTAGTCTATAGTCTAGTCTATAGTCTAGTCTATAGTCTAGTCTATATCTAGTCCATATTCTAGTCTATAGTCTAGTCTATAGTCTAGTCTATAGTCTAGTCTATAGTCTAGTCTATAGTCTAGTCTATAGTCTAGTCTAGTCTAGTCTATAGTCTAGTCTATAGTCTAGTCTATAGTCTAGTCTATAGTTGTCTATAGTCTAGTCTAGTCTAGTCTATAGTCTAGTCTATAGTCTAGTCTATAGTCTAGTCTATAGTCTAGTCTATAGTCTAGTCTATAGTCTAGTCTATAGTCTAGTCTATAGTCTAGTCTATAGTCTAGTCTATAGTCTAGTCTATATTCTAGTCCATATTCTAGTCTATAGTCTAGTCCATATTCTAGTCTATAGTCTAGTCTATAGTCTTCTATAGTCTAGTCTATAGTCTAGTCTATAGTCTAGTCTATCTAGTCTATAGTCTAGTCTATAGTCTAGTCTATAGTCTAGTCTATAGTCTAGTCTATAGTCTAGTCTATAGTCTAGTCTATAGTCTAGTCTATAGTCTAGTCTATAGTCTAGTCTATAGTCTAGTCTATAGTCTAGTCTATAGTCTAGTCTATAGTCTAGTCTATAGTCTAGTCTATAGTCTAGTCTATAGTCTAGTCTATAGTCTAGTCTATAGTCTAGTCTATAGTCTAGTCTATAGTCTAGTCTATAGTCTAGTCTATAGTCTAGTCTATAGTCTAGTCTATAGTCTAGTCTATAGTCTAGTCTATAGTCTAGTCTATAGTCTAGTCTATAGTCTAGTCTATAGTCTAGTATATAGTCTAGTCTATAGTCTAGTCTATAGTCTAGTCTATAGTCTAGTCTATAGTCTAGTCTATAGTCTAGTCTATAGTCTAGTCTATAGTCTAGTCTATAGTCTAGTCTATAGTCTAGTCTATAGTCTAGTCTATAGTCTAG
>NW_023995452.1:0-10000 GCF_015586225.1 Lucilia sericata | reverse complement strand
AGTTCAGTTCTGTTCAGTTCTAGTTCAGTTCTAGTTCAGTTCTAGTTCAGTTCTAGTTCAGTTCTAGTTCAGTTCTAGTTCAGCTAGTTCAGTTTCTAGTTCAGTTCTAGTTCAGTTCTAGTTCAGTTCTAGTTCAGTTCTAGTTCAGTTCTAGTTCAGTTCTAGTTCAGTTCTAGTTCAGTTCTAGTTCAGTTCTAGTTCAGTTCTAGTTCAGTTCTAGTTCAGTTCTAGTTCAGTTCTAGTTCAGTTCTAGTTCAGTTCTAGTTCAGTTCTAGTTCAGTTCTAGTTCAGTTCTAGTTTCAGTTCTAGTTCAGTTCTAGTTCAGTTCTAGTTCAGTTCTAGTTCAGTTCTAGTTCAGTTCTAGTTCAGTTCTAGTTCAGTTCTAGTTTCAGTTCTAGTTCGTTCTAGTTCAGTTCTAGTTCAGTTCTAGTTCAGTTCTAGTTCAGTTCTAGTTCAGTTCTAGTTCAGTTCTAGTTCAGTTCTAGTTCAGTTCTAGTTCAGTTCTAGTTCAGTTCTAGTTCAGTTCTAGTTCAGTTCTAGTTCAGTTCTAGTTCAGTTCTACTTCAGTTCTAGTTCAGTTCTAGTTCAGTTCTAGTTCAGTTCTAGTTCAGTTCTAGTTCAGTTCTAGTTCAGTTCTAGTTCAGTTCTAGTTCAGTTCTAGTTCAGTTCTAGTTCAGTTCTAGTTCAGTTCTAGTTCAGTTTTAGTTCAGTTCTAGTTCAGTTCTAGTTCAGTTCTAGTTCAGTTCTAGTTCAGTTCTAGTTCAGTTCTAGTTCAGTTCTAGTTCAGTTCTAGTCAGTTTCTAGTTCAGTTCAGTTCAGTCTTTCAGTTCTAGTTCAGTTCTAGTTCAGTTTCTAGTTCAGTTCTAGTTCAGTTCTAGTTCAGTTCTAGTTCTAGTTCAGTCTAGTTCAGTTCCAGTTCAGTTCTAGTTCAGTTCTAGTTCAGTTCTAGTTTAGTTCTAGTTCAGTCTAGTTCATTCTAGTTCAGTTCTAGTTCAGTTCTAGTTCAGTTCTAGTTCAGTTCTAGTTCAGTTCTAGTTCAGTTCTAGTTCAGTTCTAGTTCAGTTCTAGTTCAGTTCTAGTTCAGTTCTAGTTCAGTTCTAGTTCAGTTCTAGTTAGTTCTAGTTCAGTTCTAGTTCAGTTCTAGTTCAGTTCTAGTTCAGTTCTAGTTCAGTTCTAGTTCAGTTTAGTTCAGTTCTAGTTCAGTTCTAGTTCAGTTCTAGTTCAGTTCTAGTTCAGTTCTAGTTCAGTTCTAGTTCAGTTCTAGTTCAGTTCTAGTTCAGTTCTAGTTCAGTTTCTAGTTCAGTTCTGTTCTTTCAGTTTAGTTCAGTTCTAGTTCAGTTCTAGTTCAGTTCTAGTTCAGTTCTAGTTCAGTTCTAGTTCAGTTCTAGTTCAGTTCTAGTTCAGTTCTAGTTCAGTTCTAGTTCAGTTCTAGTTCAGTTCTAGTTCAGTTCTAGTTCAGTTCTAGTTCAGTTCTAGTTCAGTTCTAGTTCAGTTCTAGTTCAGTTCTAGTTCAGTTCTAGTTCATTCTAGTTCAGTTCTAGTTCAGTTCTAGTTCAGTTCTAGTTCAGTTCTAGTTCAGTTCTAGTTCAGTTCTAGTTCAGTTCTTTCAGTTCTAGTCAGTTCTAGTTCAGTTCTAGTTCAGTTCTAGTTCAGTTCTAGTTCAGTTCTTTCAGTTCTAGTTCAGTTCTAGTTCAGTTCTAGTTCAGTTCTAGTTCAGTTCTAGTTCAGTTCTAGTTCATTTAGTTCAGTTCTAGTTCAGTTCTAGTTCAGTTCTAGTTCAGTTTCTAGTTCAGTTCTAGTTCAGTTTCAGTTCTAGTTCAGTTCAGTTCTAGTTCAGTTCAGTTCTAGTTCAGTTCTAGTTCAGTTCAAGTTCAGTTCTAGTTCAGTTCTAGTTCAGTTCTAGTTCAGTTCTAGTTCAGTTCTAGTTCAGTTCTAGTTCAGTTCTAGTTCAGTTCTAGTTCAGTTCTAGTTCAGTTCTAGTTCAGTTCTAGTTCAGTTCTAGTTCAGTTCTAGTTCAGTTCTAGTTCAGTTCTAGTTCAGTTCTAGTTCAGTTCTAGTTCAGTTCTAGTTCAGTTCTAATTCAGTTCTAATTCAGGTCTATTCAGTTCTAGTTCAGTTCTAGTAAGTTCTAGTTCAGTTTAGTTCAGTTCTAGTTCAGTTCTAGTTCAGTTCTAGTTCAGTTCTAGTTCAGTCTAGTTCAGTTCTAGTTCAGTTCTAGTTCAGTTCTAGTTCAGTTCTAGTTCAGTTCTAGTTCAGTTCTAGTTCAGTTCTAGTTCAGTCTAGTCCTCTACCAAGAGTTTGGATTTGAAAATAGTGTTCTCGACTTCCCTAGAATAGTATTACAAATAAGATCTCCGTTCTATTAACTCTATTCGCTATGGCAAGTTAGTCCATGAATTAAGTATGAGTTTGTTATCAAACGTTTTTGCATTGATTTGTTTTTTATTCTTCATTTATTGTTTTCGTTTTAGCCATGTTGGTTTCAGATAGACTTGGAATGAGGTTTTTTTTGTTATCTTTAAAGTGATCATAAGAAAAATTACACTAAATATAGTTTTAATAATTCCAACATTAAAATAAAATTGGGAAATTTCCCATTTAATTCGATGGTGTTATCAAACGCTTTTGCATTGAATATTTTTATTCTTCATTTATTTTTTTCGTTTTAGCCATATTGGTTTCAGAACAGGACTTGGAATGAGGTTTTTTTGTTATCTTAAGAGTGATCATAAGGAAAAATGACACTAACTATAGTTGTAATAATTTCAACATTAAAATAAAATTCAGAAATTTTCCCATTTAATTCGATGGTGTTGTTATTCACAATGAATTTTCAATATAACAAATTTCTTAAAGAAGTTCGTAAGGAAGTAATTTAAGAATTAGAACTAAATTTTTAAGCAGCTACACTTTACAAATTATAACACTATTTCTTTTTTTTTTTAATTTAAATTTGCATATTTCTACATTTAAATTAATCTCCCTCGCATCTCATTTTATTTAAGTTGACAGGCAGTCAACCTTATCTGTATTTTATCATATTATAAACTGAGAATTAAATAAAATTTATTCCTTAAGTAATACCAAAGTATACAGAGAGATAAACATGGTGTTAAAAATGTACTAAGATAAAGAAGACAATTAATTGTTTTGTAATTATATTTTTTAAATGTTTGCAATTATGCATGAAATTTAATAAAAAGATATTTTAAGATAAAGTTATTATAGACAAAGTTCCTTGGCCTACATTTGAATATTATTTAGAATAAGTTAGTTGAGATAAAAATCTAGAGAAGATCATAAAATAAGGCATAGTAAATTTTTTTTTTCAATTTTTATAAACAGAAACAATTTCCTAAATTTTCTATAAAAAGGAGAAAATTTTGAAATTTTTCTATAAAAAAGATAAATTTTCTTAAAGTTTTCCCAAATTTTCTGTAAAAAGATCCAATTTCCCAAATTTTTCTAGAAAGAGAATCGAAAATTTTCTTTAAAAAGAGAAATTCCCGAAAATTTTCTATAGAAAAGATAATTTTTATATAGAAAAGAGAAATTTTATGAAAATTTTCCATAGAAAAGAGAAATTTTATGAAAATTTTCCATAGAAAGAGAAATTTTATGAAAATTTTCCATAGAAAAGAAAAATTTTATGAAAATTTTCTATATAAAACAGAAATTTTGTGAAAATTTTCTATAGAAAAGAGAAATTTTCCGAAATTGTCTATAGAAAAGAGAAATTTTCCGAAATTTTTCTATAGAAAAGAGTAATTTTCTATAAAAAAGAACAAATTTTCTATAGAAAAGAGAAATTATGTGAAAATTTTCTATAGAAAAGAGAAATTTTCCGAAGACAAGAGAAAATTTTCTATAAAAGGAGAAAAATTTTTGAAATTTTTCTATAAAAAGATAAATTTTCTTAAAGTTTTCCCAAAATTTTCTGTAAAAGATCCAATTTCCGAAATTTTTTACAGAAAAGAGAATCGAAGAATCGAAAATTTTCTTTAAAAAGAGAAATTTCCCGAAAATTTTCTATAGAAAGATAATTTTTATATAGAAAAGAGAAATTTTATGAAAATTTTCTATATAAAACAGAAATTTTGTGAAAATTTTCTATAGAAAAGAGAAATTTTCCGAAAATTGTCTATAGAAAAGAGAAATTTTCCGAAAATTTTTCTATAGAAAAGAGTAATTTTCTATAAAAAGGACAAATTTTCTATAGAAAGAGAAATTATGTGAAATTTTCTATAGAAAAGAGAAATTTTCTATAGAAAAGAGAAATTTTCGAAAATGTTCTATAGAAAAGAGAAATTTTCCGAAAATTTTCTATAGAAAAGAGAAATGTTCCGAAACTTTTCTATAGAAAAGAGAAATTATCCGAAAATTTTCTTTAAAAAGAGTAATTTTCTATAAAAGGACAAATTTTCTATAGAAAAGAGAAATTATGTGAAAATTTTCTATAGAAAAGAGAAATTTTGTGAAAATTTTCTAAAAAGAGAAATTTTCGTAAATGTTCTATAAAAAGAGAACAGAAATTTTGAGAAAATTTTTCTATAGAGAGGAGAAATTTTCCGACAATTTTCTATAAAAAGGGAAATTTTCTATAGAAAAGAGAAATTTTATGAAAATTTTCTATAGAAAAGAGAAATTTTATGAAAATTTTCTATAGAAAAGAGACATTTTCCGAAAATTTTCTAAAGAATGAGAAATTATGTAAAATTTTCAATAAAAAAGAGAAATTTTGTGAAAATTTGCTATAGAAAAGAAAAAGTTTTCAGAAAATTTTATATAAAAGAGAAATTTTCCGTAAATCTTCTATAAAAAGAAAAATTTTCTATAGAAAAGAGAAATTTTATGAAAATTTTCTATAGAAAAGAGAAATTTTATGAAAATTTTCTATAGAAAATAGAAATTTTGTGAAAATTTTCTTTAAAAAGAGAAATTTTCTGAAAATTTTCTATAGAAAATTAAAATTTTCCGAAAATTTTCTACAGAAAAGAGATATTTTATGAAAATTTTCTATAGAAAACAGAAATTTTATGAAAATTAGCTTGAAAAGAAAAATTTTCAAAAAATTTTCTATTAAAAGAGAAATTTAAATTTTTTTTTATAAAAAATAGATTTTTTTTCAACAATTTTTTATAAAAAAGATCATTTTTCCGAAATTTCTATAAAGAAGAAAATGTTTCTGAAATTTTCCATAAATTTTTATAAAAAGAAAATTCTTTAACAGAATTGCTTTAGTTTGTTTCAAAAATAACGGTCTTTTACAACAAAAACGTTTTTTTACTGTACCCCTAACAATACAACTATGCCGTCACCTTACCAAAAAATACAATCCTGTTAGAGTGAGGTGAATATACAGAAAGCTTGACAATCAGCTGTTTACTTTTTTCCTTCTATGACAGACCGACGAATTTTTTTAACATACACCTGCGAAATTACAATTTTTTGTCTAAATATCGAGAAAAATATAATAAATTAATTAGAAAAATGTCTTTTTTGGCGCGTGGAATAAGCCTGGTGGCGCGCCAGCCTAGTCTCATCAATAATTTAACAAGTAATTTACTAATTTCATTGATAATTAACTAAAATTAACATGTGTTTTCCTTTTCTTGTTAATACAAGATTCCATGAGAGCATTAAGTGTTACGCCACGCTTTTGTCAGCAAGCCAAATTGGTTACACAGGATATAGCGCCCGTTAAGGAGATTACCAAGGAGGAGCAAGAGAAATGTGAACAAGTGTTAGCAAGGTTAATCAAGAATTAGCAAGAAGGAAGAAGGCCGCCTGTTCGCTGTGGTACACTTATGCCGGCAAACAATTTAAGGTAACAGCCGGCGATATTATTTTGGTCGAAGGCTATTGGCCACCCACCATAGGCGATGAAATACGTTTGGAAAAGGTATTACTGGCAGGAGCCAAAGATTTCACCTTAATTGGTGCCCCTTTATTGGAACCCGGTTTGGTGGATTTAAAGCCACCATTATTGAAAAAACCCTAACACACACTAAGACCCATTTCAAGAAGAAGCGCAGAAAGCAATATTTACGTATTAATTTCCAAAGATCACCCAACACCATGATACGTATCAATTCCATAGAGGTGACACGCAAAGTGGATGAACCCAGTAAACAGCCTTTGAATGAAAATCGTATCTTTTAAGAGTTTTCTTTAACGTTGAGTAAGAAATTAGTAGAACATTAAATGATTTCTTGTGCTAAAACATTTATTTTGTTATAATTTTTATTTCTATAAGAGATTGATTAATGAAAGCTTAACATTAGTTATTTTATCTTTGTGTATATTGGATATATTGCACTTGAAATGTTAAATAATAAAAAAAAAATAATAAATATTAAAAATAGAAACAAAAATGGCAATAAGAAATGTTAAAGACAAATGAGAACTCATGGGGGAAGAAACACAAATAACAACCAATTTTCTATAAGAAATTTTCTTTAGAAAAGAGAATTTTTCCTAAATTTTTCTATAAAAATGAGAAATTTTCCGAAAATTTTCTATAAAATAGAGCAATTTTCCAAAAATTTTCTATAAAATAGAGCAATTTTCTGAGACTTTTCTATAAAAAAGAGAAATTTTTCTATAAAAACGAAAAATTTTCCGATTTTTTTTTTTAAAAAAAGAGAAATTTTCCGAAACTTTTCTATAAAAAGAAATTTTCCGAAACTTTTCTATAAAAGAGAGAAATATTCCAAATATTTTCTAAAAAAGAAGAACTATTTCGAAAATTTTCTATAAAAGAGAGAAATATTTCGAAAATTTTCTATAAAAGAGAGAAATATTCCGAAAATTTTCTATAAAAGAGAGAAATTTTCCGAAAATTTTCTATAAAAAGAGAAATTTTCCGAAAATTTTCTATAAAAAAGAGAAATTTTCCTAAAAAACGAAAAATTTTCCGAATTTTTTTTTATAAAAAGAGAAATTTTTAAGAAACTTTTCTATAAAAAAGAGAAATTTTCCGAAACTTTTCTATAATAAGAGAAATTTTCCGAAACTTTTCTATAAAAAAGAGAAATTTCCGAAACTTTTCTATAAAAAGAGAAATTTTCCGAAAATTTTCTATAAAAAGAGAAATTTTCCGAAAATTTTCTATAAAAAAGAGAAATTTTCCGAAAATTTTCTATAAAAAGAGAAATTTTCCGAAAATTTTCTATAAAAAAGAGAAATTTTCCGAAAATTTTCTATAAAAAAGAGAAATTTTCCGAAAATTTTCTATAAAAAAGAGAAATTTCCGAAAATTTTCTATAAAAAAGAGAATTTTCCGAAAATTTTCTATAAAAAAGAGAAATTTTCCGAAAATTTTCTATAAAAAAGAGACATTTTCCGAAATTTTCTATAAAAAGAAATTTTCCGAAGATTTTCTAAAAAAGAGAAAATTTTCTACAAAAAAGAGAAATTTTCCGAAAATTTTCTATAAAAAAGAAATTTCCGAAAATTTTCTATAAAAAAGAGAAATTTTCCGAAAATTTTTTTCCGAACATTTTCTGTAAAAAAGAAATTTTCCGAAAATTTTCTGTAAAAAATAGAAATATTCCGAAAATTTTTTATAAAAAACAGAAAATTTAAAAATAAAATTTTATAAAAATGTTTTTTTTTTAAATTTTCAAAAAAGGGAAATTTTTAAAAAAAAATTTTATAAAATTTAAAAAAAAAGAATAATTATAAACCTAAATAATAAATAACAATAAATAAATATTTTTAATGCATTTCTAATGCATTTCTCTTTGATGTTCTTCCAGCTGAACAAGTTTAACAAATGTCCTCTCACAGTGACGACACACAAAACAGGGCGGTTTACATTAGCCCTACGCACATGAGCCTCATAACGAGCTTTCTGACGAAAATTGTAACCACATTGTAAACAACTAAAACCCTCTATACTATGTGCCGTTTTATATGAACATTTAAACTTTGTAAATCCATAAATGATTTACCACAGGCATCGCATTGATATAGAGTAGTTAGTGATTCAATTTCTTGCTCGTCATCAATATGATGTGTTTGTTTCATGTGCATACGTAAGGCATAGGCATCTACGTAGCCTTTACCACATTGTGGTATATTACATTTATAGGGCATTTCGCCCATTTTGTGTACGGACAGTAAATGTTTTGTAAATGACAATTTTTAATGAAAGTCTTACCGCATTCTTGACACACGAAATCACGTTTCTTGGGCTGTTGTTCGTGAATAGTGGCTATGTGTTTCCTGCAGCGATTGATTCTTGATGAAGGGTTTGGCATCACATTGGGAACAGCGAAAATTGCCGGCCTTTCAATACCATGCACCGTAGTGAGATGGGTTACGGCATAAGAGCGACATTCGATTCAAATTCATGGCACAGCTCACAGCGGAAATAGAAATTTGGTATGGCTCGGTGATAGGATTTGGGTTACGTTTGCGTACTACTCCAGCGCCGCCTATGAGTTTGAGCGGTTCTTTTACGGGATAATGCGTATTTTGCGTTTTAAATATTGTTCACGACTTCGCACAAAGGTTTTCTTAGGTCTGGAGGTTTTAAAATGACTTTGTATAATAAAGCGGCAGGATTTTCTTCTTCGGGAATTAACAGCTCTTGTTCTTCCAATGGTTCGCTGGTTTTAAACGTGATCTTTTTTTACGTACCTTTTTTTCTTTACACTCCGTTTTATTTACATTGCTGGAAATTTTACTTTTTGCCTTCGTTCTGGGTGAATCCGGCAGAGTAGTTTCCAATATAGATCTACCAGCATTTCAGGTTCTACAAAGTAATGTTGTGAAAAGTTTTCCGACTCCTCTGTTGGTTCACTTAAATCTATTTCCTTTTTACACTCTGCCGCCAACAGCCATTCCTCATTTTGCTGTTCATCACTTTTAGCAGTTTTCTTGTCTTCTAGCAACAATTGTTTTCTTTGGTTTGCTAGCAATTTATGTGATTCCTGGCATTTTTGTATGATATTGTCGGCCCGTATAATGGCCTCAGCACAATCGCGACATATTAAAGCCTGTGGTTCATCAAAAGATGAGATCTAATAAATAATTAGCATAAATATTGATTTTTCCTCATTATTATTCCTCAATTATTATGCCATTATCACCCACTTACCACTACGCCACAAATATTTTCTATGACACTGGGCAAATACTTCTGCTGGACATGCAAATACAGAGAAGTATTGCTGGATTTTGTTTGTAAACAAATGCGACAATAGTTAAATAACTCCGTCATATTTATATTGTCCACCTCAGGCCATTGATTTGTATTTATTTATCGTGATTAATTAACTAAAACATTTTTAATTGATGTTAAACTTCGAAGTGAAGCAAAAAAAAACTTTTTCTTGTTTAAGGTAGCCAGATGAGGTTATAATTTCTACTAAGAAGTTTATGTTTTGGTATAGTTGGGTAACTCTAGTTAATGTTGTTTACGGTAAAAGTGAGTAGCCAGATGGATGTTAATGAAAAAATGCGGTTTTCAAGGTACTTTTAGGAATTTCTCTATAAATAATGAAGTTTTCGTAATTATTCTTAAAAAACTTGCAGTTTTAGTAAAATTCATATAAAAATATAATTTTTCCGAAAAATTTCTATAAAAAAAAAGAATTTTTCAAAAATGTTTTATAGAAAAAGGATTTTACGAAAATTTTTATATAAAAACGAATTTTCCAAAAATATGCTTAAAAGCTAAATTTTTCAAAACAAAAATTTGTTAAAGAAATATATTTCAAGAATACATTCTTTTAAGAACCTGCAAGTAAAACCATATGGCAACTACGTTTTAACAATTCCAATTTGATAAAACTTCCAATTGACATTTATTGCTACAGGTGATTTGACAGCTGTTTCAAATTTAGAATTTTCTATTATAAATTAAGATTTAAATTAAAATTTTACATACAAATTAACAAAAATTTAATTATTGGCAAAAAAAATAATATATTATTCACAGTTAAGCTTTTTTCACCTGTAAATATGACAATAACCTAGTGGCAACATTGTT